>NW_009205606.1:29485-46938 GCF_000690835.1 Fulmarus glacialis
GATCTTGATAGATGATTCTGTGATCTGACACTGGTCATAGCTTGAAAAGAAAGACTGAGATCTTTATTCCTGACATTATTAAAACCCTGATTTTGATGGGATTGCTTGTATGATTTAAATTAAAAACACTTTTTTGGAAGAGCATTAATTTCCAGCCTACTCAAATGTGTGTATTTTTAAATCATTTTACCCAAATTTTCCTGCTTGTTCATCTGTTTCCAACATTCATCGTTTAAGTAATTTAAAAAAATCTAATTGTCAGTAAGTTGTTTATCCTAGTGCTATATAAAGCAATTTAATTCGCTTGGATTTACAAAAAGTCTTTTCACAAAGTTCATTACAAAAGGCTCTTCAGGAAACAAACAGATCATGAGTTCAGTCCTCCTCCCCCCAGGATGCTCCATCTGTCTAGACTATATCTATTCTAGACACATAATAACATTTGCCTGCATCCAGGAAGGAACAGACTTTCAAAAATTACTCCCAGAATTGATCTGCATAAGTTTTGGGGTAGTTTTATATTCTACAAGGTGTCCTTTCTAGCAATAATGCAGTGAAAACACATGTAAACGTGTCAGGAAGATTCCTATAGCAATTTTGCTTTGCAGAATCCATTTACCAATGTTGGACATTGTCCTATTATTGACCTTACTTGTATTGTAGCTTTTGGTTAATGGGGGCTGAGGACAGGGTACCGCATGTGTTTTGAGAGCAGTCTGCTAGGTCTTTTCTGTCTCTTGAGAGGTAGTCTCTGCAAACTCCACAAAAATCAGAGCTTGGCTTAAAAAGCATCTTTCCAGAATGCAAAACTGATTTGTACAGCTTTAGCATTAGTTTTTAGGGAGGAACAGCAACTGCTGAGACTTCTGGCATTGAGTTTTGTCTTGTCCCGATTGGGAGAGAGTAAAAGTGTTTCCACCTGTTGGCTAGTTGGCTGCCCACGTAGATGAGGCTGCCCTGCAGAGGTGGTGGCTGGCATTAGTGTCCTCCTTACGGACTAATAGCAGCGAGGTCTGGTGAGGCAATAACTGACCTGACACCTCCCAAAGCCTCAGCCTTGCTCTGACTTCTCCACCTTGCCTTGTACTTGGGCCGTTATGAACCAGTTATAACCTGAGGGCTGTAAAGCAGATGCTGCAAACTCAGAGAAGAAAAAACGCGGGATGTGCTCATTGTGCTGTATACAAAGTTGAGGTGTTTTTTTTTTTAATCTTTCTGTTGGAGAACTGAAGTTTTGCTCTTGCTGTTTATACTAGCAGCATGATTTCTTTTGAATTCTAGCTGTTCCCAAAATATGGGAAGTAACTCTGTGAAGAGTTCTGCAGCAAATTAATTGCTTCCCCATCCATATAAGCAGATGTCTGCAAAGTGCCTGTCTCAGGCCAGCATTCCTGATCCTTGTTAATAGTTCTGCCTGTGACAGCTATGCTATAAAATATTATTTTGCTGAGACACTAATGGGTCTTCTAGGGTTTTTATACTGCAGGGAACTGCAGTATTGCACAAGGGAAAGCCTTGGTTTAAGACGTGCCCATGTGGCGGGGGGAGGGGGGGGAAAGTGAGGAGGGCTGAAGGCCAGACCTCAGAGAATCATTGCTGCTTTGGGAGAGAAAGCCAAGGTCCCGCTTTTCTCCTGAGAGTCAGGTTTTAATTCTGCCATTCGCGTCTTTGCTGGTGGTTCAGTTTTCCTTTCTGTAAACCCGCTATTGGTGTATATCTGCATGCACAAATCTGCATTGTTAAGACTCTGCCTTGCCCCACTTACACTCTCACAATGTGGGGCTGCAGGGTAGGAGATGCCATTCAGCTCTGTCACTTCAGGCAGATGGTAATGAGGATGAGGCACCGACACACACTGTGGTACTTGCCTGCCTCCACATCTGTTGTGAAGCTTCATGCATTTTTGCAAAGTGCTTTAGGAGCTGTGGACGAGACCCAGTCACTGTTGGAGGGACAGCATGAATTAAGGCCATCATTGGCCCACAAGTGGCATTGCCAAACTGTAACGGCAGATGTAGAAAGCATAAATCCTTGGCCTAAGCTGAAGCAATTCTAAGTTCAGATATTTGGAAGGTCCCACTGTGCTTTATAAACTCTGTACTGCACTCTCCAAAATCTGGAAGCTCTGTCCCCTCTTGCTTTGAAGCCAGGAACACTTAGAGCTAATTCTCTCTTCTTTGCCCTTGCCATTGACCTCATTTACAGAGATGGAAGAAGTAAAAACAATTAGCTCACCGGGAAATTCTATTATGTGGAAGGGAGGTGGACGTTTGATCAATACTAGTGGGTTATGGTCTCATCTGGAAGGGCAGATTTTTGTGTCCCAGATGGAGTGATGCCTGTGAGTCCCAGAGGCTTTGCAAGTGGGAAAGATAGTGATCCAGCCTTTCACTTCTGGAAAACTAAATGATGCCATTTTAATCTTCTCAAGTAGTGAACTGGAATATATATGGGACGTAATTAATCCTGTTGTTATAGGGGTAAAAGGGCCTATTAGGGAAATGTGCCCTTCATTTAACTATGCGTAACTGTGTAAAGCAGAACCCACCTTAGCCTCTTGCTCCCCCAGCCCAGAAGTGATCTTTGACTGTTTCACAGTATCAGGTAACTTACTCTATTCAAACCCATAACAAGTTCTCTGAGAGCCTTCCTTGCTCCTTCACCTTGCTGACATGAACGGGGCCCCTGAACACACATCCGTGCCGTGGGCTGGAGTGTACACTGGCCACGTGCGTGCAGCGGGGTCCGCTGAGGGCAGTCTCTGCGACTGGGGTTTCAGCTGTGATTCCAAAGCAGCCTCTCTGGTAAACTAGAGCACGTGAAGCAGATCTGGCTGCTCTTGAATGTTAATGTTCTCATTGAAGCAAATGAGCATATATTAAGAGAGACAAGATAAGTAGACTTTTGCCTTTGAAACTACTGTTGCATGATTTGAATCAGTGTTTTTTCCTAACCACTACAGAAAGGTATTAGTTTATCTCATTTAAGGTTTGTTATTATGAAAAGGCAGAGATGCCGATATTTTAGGGTTCAGCGTTTAATTTCTAGTGAGAGAAATGTTGATAAGCTTTAGAAAGGTATGGCTAATTTGCTGTAAACTTAAAAGCATAAACTAGCACTGTTAATCATAGGGAATCCTTGCACCTCTGCTAATGCTCTCTAACATTCACTTATTATTTTCATGCCACTAGTTGCCTTTTGGAATGGATAACTTGCCATACTGAGTAAAGCAATTAGTCTGCTGAGCCTCCTGTTTTCCTTCCAGCCATAGCTAATGTGGAGAGCTAATATATTTTGCATTTTTATTCTACCTCCGCTCTAAGAGTCTCAACGGTTTTTACTCGTGTTGGTGTAAGAAGCCTCTAAGCTACTCTGATAGAGAGATCATAAATTATCACTTTTTGCCAAGGTGGGAAACAGAGCAATGGCATGACAATGTGCTTTAGTGTTCCTGGTACTGGATTTAGAACATCGTAGCTGTGAGACACAAAGCAGTAATTCCATATATCTTTATCCTATCAGTTAAAATGTGTGTGGGTTTTTTTTTTTTTTTTTTAAAATCATAGTGATTTAACTTCATTTTGGTAGGTTTTATTCCAGTTCATGCATCTTTTTTGTTTCCCATATACAACCAGACCTTCCACCAATCTTTTTACAAGTCACTTCTAGCTTGCTTTGTTTCTGTGCTTGTTTTGCTCAAGGAGCTCAGCTGGTGCACCAGCCCCATACCTCACGCAGGCAGGCTCTGTGTGTCCTTGGCAGTCCCTTGGCTCCCTTCCCCACTGTTATGCTAGCTAGACCCCAGGAAATTTGCTAGGGCTCTGTGGTCTAACAGATGAGACACAGGCTTTTCTGATTAAGCTGAATGATAATTGACCTGCTACACCTTGTTTTGCAGGTGTTTCAGCATCAAAGCTGTTCAGCGTCGGGTGGCTGAAGTTTGTGCATATAAAGGTTGAGCATGGTCATGGATGCTGCTGCATTTGGAGGATGGTGATGAAACCAGGTAAGAAAGAAGGGTCCTTTGCACTACTGATTCCCTGGTGTAGCTCCTTAGGAGCTACTGGCTAATGTAAGAAAAAGGCTTTGTAAGCCAAGTATGTTGCTGCTGTTACGAGTTTTGCATCAGTCCTGGTGCCAGGGGATGGATGGGCTGGGCTGACTTTATAGATGGTGCTGCTTGCTGAGCCTTGTGTTCTAGTGTGGGGTCCAGCTGGCTGTGTGTCCCTGGGGGGTGGCAGGGGCTGGAGCACTGTGCTGTGTCCCTGTGAGCACTCCTGGAGGCGCTCTGGCCAAGGCTTGCAACCTCTGTCCATTTTCCTTCAGCCCTCATCCCTGGAAGTTTTTGCTGTCAGTTTTTAAAAAGATAAATAGCAATGCAGAGCTGCCTGTGTGCAATAATAGTGGTGACTTGTTCCTGCTAAAAGTGAGGTTTCTGTGGGGAAGCTGATCTGGACCCTTGCATGATTCCCCTCTGCTCATCAACATAGATCAGGCATCTGACCATTTCTGCTATACAGTTGATCATTTCATTATTGTTTGGACTTAGAAAATTATCTGTAGCTAAATCTAGCAACAGGCCTTCCCTTGGGTGGTTTCTGGGGTAGCAAATTTGTCTGCTCACCTTTAAGAAGTTCTGTTTCTTGGTCAGATGGTACAGCACAAGATGCCCTCAACTTGGCAAACAGCAGGGCTTGCTAAGGTGTGCGCCAGGCATGGTCTGTCCCCAGCTGCAACCAGGGAACAGGGGCAAGCTGTTGTGCAAACTAGCTCAACAGGGGAGAAAAGGAGATGGTCCAGAAGGGTTATTTATCTGTTGAGCTATGAGGGCACAATGACCACCTTCACTTCTTTTCTTGTGGAGAATTGATGCTCGATGCTGTATGCAGTGAAGTTATGGTAGCACTGAAGCAGCAAGGAGAAGCTGATTTGGGCAGAAGCATGCACGCTGATTTGGAATGGGGGTGCTTGCTGTGGATTGTGTCTAGGAGGAGTATAGCTGCTCTCAACGAGCAGAATGGGCATGAGAAGGTAGTCATGCGAATGAGTGCAGTGTCAGGAGCACTGGTCAGTCAGCAGGCTAAAATGGTGTACAGTTCTCGCAATGCTGAGATGCAAATAAAGGTCTGATCCAGTCCAGCAGCTTTCTGCAAGGCTGTTTCTTGGAAATGTGGGTGACCTTGGAAACAGAAGGGCTCTCCCTGCAAGAGGGCTGCTCAGAAAGCCTTGCAATATTGCAGAAGAGACATTTTGCAATGCACCAGGTGGTGGGGATCAGCACAGGCTGGGATCAGTGCAATCTGGAATACCAGGTGGCATGCCGAAGCCTGGTGCCAGCACAGACTTGCTATCGTTCTCATCATATAATTCATTGGTGATCTTGCTAATTTGAAATCCGATCTGTGTTTTGTATTGGCTTAAATATGTTCTGCCAAATGAGTGGTAGTGTGAAAATCTAGCATTAATTGTTTGTCAAGAGACAGTTGAAGCCACAGCCAAAGTGAGTATGACTCACTTTAAAGAAGTGTTTTTCACCTTTATTTCCCCTTCTTCTCCCTCCCTGCTCACTCCATCACCCTTATCTTTGTAGAGTGATGCTTTAGGTAAGCACTAGGACTTTGGCATTGAGAACTGTGCAAAGGTACTGTTCAGACTGCTAGAGCTACTGAAATACTCTGAGTAGCACATGACAGGTTTTCCATCACCGCTGCATTTCTGGTGGTCCGGATCTTTTCCTGGATGTATATAGTGGCATTTCATAGTGGGGCTAGGTTCAGTGACCTTTTGATGTGTCGTCAGCCTGTGATTTATTCTCACTCTTCATGCAGTTGCGAAGCAAAGGCTATTGGCACAGTTTGCAGGTAAGACTGCACTGCAGATGAATCTGATGTGATGGGACTGCTGCAGTCTGGAGGGATGAATGTATGGCAATCTCTAAAGCCAAGTAACTTCTCAAGTCTGGCTTGTGATATGGCAAAACAAGGTGAGATATTTCTGGGTGCTTAGTTTAAATAGGTGGAGTATTGTGCCTTCTCCTTGCTACAGCATTTTGTATCTATTTCAGAAAATAAATAGCTTTAAAAATGTGGGTGTATCTATGGCAAAAGTAGCGCTGAATAGAAACAGTGTGAAGAAAACAGTAGTGTTTACAAGCTGCCAGAGAAGCTTGCCTCCTTATTGATCCTCCGGGTTAACAGAATGTGACAACCTATAGCAACAAAAGTGAACAAGCATGGAAGGATATATAAGGTCTGATTAAAAATCTATTAAGCTGAACTCCAAAACCTCAGAAGGGTATTTGTGCTGGGATTTTTTTTTTTTTTCTTAGCAGTGTTTCTAAACAATCTGCAGTGAAATAGGCCCCTACAATTGGAAATTTAATTTGGGGTCATCTTTAAATGATCTCTAAAAGCATTAGACTTTGTTTGGCCAGGATCTCTGCTTTGGGCCTAAGCCCAGCATGTCATCTCCAAATCAATTCCAAGGTCCCTTTCCAGCCCAAGCTTCCAATCAATAGATTGTTTTTTTTTTTTTTCCTTTTAACAAAAAGTCATCTCTATGGTGATCACATTATATATCTTCATCGGTAAATCAGTAAAGCCAATTTCAGACCGAAGGAAGCTGCCGCACAAGGAAGCACTGTGGCTTGTGTTTGGCAGTGGCGCAGCAGCTGGTGTGTGTGCCCAGGTTGACGGGTGTCCTCCCGCAAGGCCACATCTTGGGCTCACAAGGCTGCAGCTGCTCGGAAGTCATGCAAAAAGGAGCATATATACATATCTTGGGCACCTGCCCTTCCCAATCTCGAGTCTTGGAGACAGGCTGTTTTACCTTTTGATTCACTTTGGAAGTGGAGTACGATCCTGGAGAAAGGGCGCTGCAGGTCGGTGGGTTTTGCTTCTGATGAGCTGGTGTATATCAGAGGTGCTGGGGTGCATGTTGTGTCACCTCTGTAGTAACAGGCTGTGACGCACACAGCAGGAGGTCTCATTCTTGACCCAGCTGTGGTTGTTCCTCTGTTGTATTTTGACAGGAGTCTTGTCTGATGCATTTGCAAGTGTTTTTGTCAGAAGGAGTAAATGTGAGATGACAAAGAACATTTTAATACCATGCTGAAGGTATAGTGCACACAAAGTATTCCCCTTTGAGAATTGCCATTCATAATCAAGAAGTTCATACAAAGCAACACACAGTCACAGTGAGTTGTTTTGTTGTTTTTTTTAATCACATTTTAAGCCTCTTACTAAAGTCGTAGTTTTGTGCATAGATCACATCTTAAATTGTTATTGAATAGACTTCATTTCTTTCCATACTTTAAACTGCTAAGTGGGTCCTACACGCATTGTTTTAACTAAATTGAGGTCATTAAACTGGTGCTACCCTGCATGCAGGTGATCTCAGTTCTTCTGTTAAAGGGCTGAAGTTTAGCAAGCACATTGCATCATGGTGTGTATATTATACTCTCAATAATGCTTCACAGATGTGTCTTTCTCTCCAATAAGCTCTTCTTTTTTACAAATGGCAAGAGAGTACTAGTGCAGCATTTTTTCCGTCAGTGTCTTGACATAATGTTTAAAGATGGAGAATGCAGCATGGTGCTATCATAAGGTTGGAAGACTAAAGGTATTTGTGTTTGTGTAGCATGAGCTTTTATAGACTTAATTAAAATTTGTAAAGCAACAGCTTTTTTTTTTTTTTTCAGGTGAAAAATACTCATTTTTGGTGTAAGTTGTCATGGGAGTCCAATGGAAAATAACTGTAAATAAGGGACTGATGTGAATACAGTTTGGGTCAAGGCATACGAAATAAGAATAAATCTCTTAAAATAAAGGCCAGGTGGCAATACAAGCCAGAGCAATGATGCCCCGTCTGCTGCTAACTTAGTAAGTGCAGTTACCAATAATTACCACATCCTTAAATGACCGTATTGTATTCAGTAGTGTCAGTAAGGTCAATTCACAGTCGTAGGATAAAAGAGGACACTCCAATAGCTCTTAATGTGCATCAAAATGAGAAGATTGATATTGACAAGGTGACCTCAGCTCCGAAGGGGCAGTTTGTTTTGAATGCCTGTAGTTTTTCTTGCTTATGATTGACAACCTCAATGGTATGGCTATTTTCATTCTTTCTGCGTGTTTGTGGTTTTTTTTTTTCCTAAAGGAGCACCACAGTTCATGCTAGCTATTTCAAATAACACAGCAGTAGTACAAGTAAGTAAAGACTAGCAAGATTTTCTGTAGAAATTTGCTGCATCCCAGTGTCCAATGTCCCCCAAGTGCCCTTTGATCGTTCCCTGACTGACCCCGGCTCTGTGTTAATGTCTGGCATGCAGTTCCGCAATTAAAATGTGTGGCCTGACATCAGTTCCGAATTTGTCTTTCCTTCAATTTTTCATGTCCACCCAATTCATTCTTTTGTCCTCTTAACCTTCTCTGTGTCAGATAACTGTGTGTTTTATTCTTCAGTTGCCATCAGTGGAAAGTTTGCATGCAATTTACTTTTTCATTTCTCACCTTTTTTTTTTTTACATTGAGTTTTGTGCTGAAAAGGATTTTAATAGATATTCTGTAAAATTTAGAACCATTCACACTCTTCTACTCCATAACTTATTTTTTCTTTCTTTCCCAAGTAAAGTGATTGGAATGATATGTGCTGTAAAATTTTTAGAGGAAGAACTGCATATTCTTCTTCTTTGCCTGAAGAACACCTAGGTGCATGCACATTTGTAAGCTTAGTTAACTAAACGTGGGCCTTGAAGACTGTTCTCTGATTATGTTGGGTGATTAAGAGTTCAGGCTTAGTGAGCACTGCTACTGTCAGCAGAAAGAGAAAGCATTTTAAAAAAAACAGTGAATAGCTCCAGGATTTGACTGTTTAACAGTATTAGCTATGGAGGGAGGTTATGATATTGTGGCTTGAATAATCAATGCAACTGTTCTGAGACATGTGGAGGAGAAAGGAAAGTTATGAAGTGTAGCAAACTCGTGAGAAAACACAGGTTTCAGTAGAGGGCTCTTTAACCTAAGCTTCCTTGGAGGTTAATAATACTTACACTGCATTTCTTCCTGCAGAATATGGTGCTGCAACTGTAGAAAATGCTATGCACTGGATAAAATAAATTGTACGAATAGAATGCTCCCCCCCGCCCCGGTTCTTTCTAAGCCTGTTGGTTTGGTATAATACAGTGTGAAAAATACATTGTAAGAGTCAAGGATGAGTTTTGTTTTGTTTTTTTTCTTTTTTTTTTTTCTTTCTGAAGATTTGTTTTACAAATATGATGCAACTCTGAAGCAATTTCTGGTGCAGAAGTCACTGCATTTGCCTCAGGTGAATGGATGGCAAAGGGACTCTTGTTAGGAGGAAAATCTAGAAATACGGTTGCAGGAGCAGTAAGTGTGCTCAGAGATGGGAAGTGTGAGAAGGTGTCTTGGCAGACCTGCAGCTGGGAAAGCAAGCAGACAGACCTCAGATCTCCAGGTCCTTCTCTTCTCCTCTTTTTCTAGTTGAGGTCCCCTTCCCTACATCAAACTTTTGGTGATCCCTGAGCAGCAGTACAGGGTGGCTGGTGCCTCTTGCCTGAGCATTGGGGCAGGAATGATGCCTAATGTGGTATGTAAGGTAGTAAGGAAAAGCTGTGGCTTATGTTTGTTCCTCCTGTCACCTTCACCTATGTGTCCAAGTCCATGAAAATTTGGAATAAATATTGTAACTAGTAAATAGCAGGCAAACGTAACTCTCTTGTCTTGGTATATAATAATACTGCTAATTGTTTTTTGCAATATTCAGGAAATACTTTGCCTTACTAAAGCTTTTATGTCAGGAAGAAGGAGGTGCTTCTTCAGCTAACTTTTACTGTCTTCTCTGATTTCTTGTTAGTCAAATCGCTGGCATATTTGGGATGAAAAAAGGAGACAAAACTTAACCAAGAAAAAACCCCTGATATTTTGACCAACTTCTAAAAGTAAGTTCATAAACCACACATTTGTAGTAAGTTTACATTGATTTCCCCCCCCCCACCCCCCCCTTAGGTATTAAGATTTATTCTCCCTAGAGCGTAATAAATCTGAGGTGGAAACAGTCCAGTATACGCATGTTGCCTCTTGGGAAATAGTGTTTGCAGAGTGATGGCTGGCCTGGAGACTCACAGCACCAGCCTGAACCTCTCCTTCAGAAAAAGTTTAAAGTTTAATTGTAATGGCTACATTTTCGGTCTTTAGACCAGTAAACCTACCTGGCATTTTGCTCAGGTTCAGCCCTATTCGGTGAGAGAAGGTATAGTAGTTATGAAGCTGCACATCCTGACTGGCAAGAAGCATGTGTATGTACATATGTATACGTGTCTTGCTGTGACCAGGGTGTGCAGCCAAACAGCTCCAGAGTGGGTTAAGAAGCGTGAGAGCAGAGCCGTGGATGAAGTCGGGTCAGGGACTCCAAAGTGAGCCGCCTGCTCAGCAGAGTGGAAGAGAGGTGTTTTTGTCAAATAGTTTGAGAAATGGCTCTGACTTCAGTGATGGGTTTTGGCTGAGTGGGTTGACATTGCTGAGCCCAGTCATGCTACGTGCTATCCCTGTTTAAAGGAACATCTTTTTGTATTCACCTGGGCAATATAGGTTTGCTAAAATAGTTCTTTTAACTGATCTGTGTTAAAAAGTGATGTTTTAACCTCAACACCCTTCATTGTCTCTGTTGCAACTTTTAAATTTTGACTTTGAAGCAGTTTGCTTCCCTGTGTCCCAGGCTTCAGCGAATGCCCGTTCTGCTCTCTGGCCTCTGAGCAAAGCTCTGGATAAGTGCCTGCTGGGCTTGCCTGGGAAGACTGTTTCTGTGTAACAGGTTGAAAGCCTCGACCAGTTTTACACATTCCCTGAAAAGAGCTTGAGAGCTGGATTGCTGCTGGTTTATTACTGATTGTTATTTTGCTAGATTTTTGTGCAAACTGTTTTAAATCCTCTCCATCTTCCTGAATTATCCCCATTACAGATGTTAGCACAAACAGATGGGACAGCTAAAATCCGTGGCTTGTTACAATATTAAGCACTGTCTATGATATTCAGTTATGCTGGTGAAAACACGTAATTTCTGTTAAAGGTGTTTACCCTTAGCAGTATTTCATCAATGAAAAGAAATGAAGATGTTGCGTCTCCTTTCCTGTCAGGAAGTCTTCCATTGGAAGCACAGGAAAAGGGCCACAAGAGGCAAAGGGTCCGTATTTTTCAGAGCAGCAGTTAAGTAATTGCTACAGTCTTACTGTAATCCCAGCTGCTTTCTTAATCTGTGATCTGAGGGCAGAGGAGTACTATGACAAGGCAAATGTGCTGCTTCAGTTAAGTCCCTTTCTCCCTTTAGTATTAAGAAAGGGGGAAATCTTGTTGATACATTTCAATTTTTCAACTTTGTCTTGAATTGGTAGCTGAAGTCCCAAATGTCTGTTCCCCTGCTACTCTGCAAGTGGGAGCAGTAGGCTGGCGACTGGAAGCGCACACAGTACGCAAGCAGCACTGTTTTTCTTGTTACTGCACCGAACCTCTAACCTCCTCTCAGGATGCCGTTGACAGCGACAAGGACCGAGCTTGAATTTTAGAGGTCACTAACAAACGCTGGTTTAAGCTCCTACCCAGAAAAATTCAAGCTAATTGCCCTTGTGTTGAACAAGCTGCTCTTTGCCAAGTAACGTAATAAAGAGGTGGCTTATTGAAGGGAGGAAAGGGGAGGACACCAGGAAGGAAATCAGGTTTTTACACACTTAAACAGGCTACTTCCTTCCCTAGATTCTGCTATGTGAAATTCCCCGCTCTGGTGCCTGGGGAGGTGTCAGCCAGTTGCTGCCCATCCTGCAGCAGGGGCTACTGGCAGCGTAGAATGCCTGGAGGCTTCTCGGCCACTGCTGCATGTGGGGCAGTGCCAAGAGAGGTTACCTTCTGCTTCACAGTCCACAGCGCGTGCGGAGCTTTTGCCTGCAACAGAGACTGTCATGGGTCTTTTTGTAGCTCCTGTGTCCTGGTGCTGTGAATCAGCCTTCCTCAAGACAACAAGAGAAGTCAGGCTGATTTCTTTCTGTGAGATGGAAGTGTCTTGTGGCCTGCTGAGAAGTAGATCTAGAAATGTTCTTTGCAGAGGTTATATTTACTAGTAATTTATATTTTGGCTAATACTTTGGCTAATGCTAGGTTTTCTTGAGTGGGCATGTGAGCCAGGTGTTTTTTTTCCGTGACGTGTAACTTTACACATTGAGCTTGTTGCTGCTCTTTGTTTTGCTTACTTGTGAAGCATGAAACCAGAGCATCTACCTGCTGAAGCGTGTCCCTGGTCAGCTGGATTACAGTGCAAGAGGGGCCGACTGAAGTAATCTTTTTATTCCGTGTTCTGGGGAGGAAACTCCCAGTACAAAAGAACATATGGTAGGTGTGAGGAATGGCCAAAGGCAGGAAGGGCAGCTCAGCCTGGCTTACGCCACAGGCAAGTCCTTGGGCATGGGGCTCTGCTGGCTGTGTCTGGCTTCCACCTCACGATGTTTGCTCTCACTGGCTTCCATCACTGTACCAGGATGCTATGTGTTTTACTGATTATAGGGTGTGATTCATATTTATCGTGTTACTGGAGAACTGGTAGACATTTATTTAATTCTTGCAAAGACTACTAAAGTAAAATAGGACTGGAGAATTTCTGTTGTGTAAAACATGCTGGTGCTTACACTGAAGATAGTAAAAAGCACGTGTGATCCATCAGTTCTAGCATTTTCTTAATTTATTTCTTTTCTTATTGAGACAGGGGGGTTAACCTTTCCAGTTTGCTAGAAAAACCAAGACTGATTTCTTTCAACAAAGTTCATGCAAATATAGGCAGGAAAGGTAGGAAAAGTATAAAACACTTTAAATTCATTCCCACAAAAAATAATTGAAATATTTCAGTCTCTAGAAACTCCATTATAATTTTATTGCTGCAATCAAATAGCAAGTATATCTTCTAAACATATTCTTTGTTCTCACTCTTTTTCAATAGTTTTGCATGGAGTACGGTTGTATGTTGGTGATGAATATTATAAAAGGAATGGAAAAAAGTTGTGCTTTATACTGGCAACTAAATATTAGATTTCTACAAATTCATAGTTTGAGTACGTTATGGACTTAATTGTTCCTGAATGGTATAAAAAAAAAAAAAGTGCTTTTAATTTAACTGAGCAATCTGGTTTTACTGGGCTAGAGCTGAAAAGCCTTTTACAAAGGTATTCTCCTCATGCTGCTGGATTTAAGCTAATGCTTTGTAGGTGTTGAAGCTGATGATGTGTTTCTAGAGAAGAAGGTTTCAGACCACGAGGGCCTTTGATCTTAGGGTGCACAAAGCTAACCTGTACCAAGTGTGTGTGCTGTCACAGTGCTGAGACACCAACCTTTCAGTTGTGCTTGCCGAGTCACAGCTCATTGCTGTCTGAGGCCATTCGTGTCCACTGAGGACATGCTGTATGCCTCTGTTACCCCACAACAGGACATTTTGCCTTTTTCTACATAGCAAAGTTATAGCTGAAAAATGCTGTGTGGGTTTTGCCTTTTTATTTCCACTATGGCAAACTGGACACCATATACAAGAACTGTGGTAAACACCTGCTAATTCAGCTAAATGTCAGGTACAACAGGGGATGCTGGCATCAGGTAATTATTCTTCTGATGAAGAATTTATCCTGTAACAAACTTTTTGATGGTCGAGTTCTTTAGCCCCGTAAATAGATGTAGAAGGGGGAAAGAGAGAACAAACATATGTCATATATCTACCCTGCCAGCTTGCAGATCGATAGGAACGAGAAACTTCTATTCAATTGAATTCTCCATGACAGAGGTTATTGCAAATATCCTACGTTTCTTACTCTGTACGACCTGGTTTCATGATGCAGCAGGTAGGAACCTGGTCATTGGTTTCTCCTGCCTTCCCCCCCTGCCATTTGCAGCAAATGAGATTAATGTATCCTAATACTTAGGGGCGGCTTTCTGAAAAATATTAATTCAATAATTTTTGAATTGTAATTATAGATAGATACTAAAAATTATAGTCATTGTCTAAAGTTCATAGCTGGGATATTTTCCTTTCATTTTCAAAAGACACCTGAGATTTCCTTTTTGAGCTTTTGTTTCAAAACTGAAAAACTCAGAGGGCTTTTTCTTGCTGCAGTATTAATTTCATTTATGAAGAAAGCCAAGATATCAAATATTGACCTGACCTAGAGAAAATATTGACATTAGAACCAGAAACTTTACTCGTTAACGTGCAGGATGAGAACAGAAATCTTTTACCCAGGGTGCACTGAGAGCTTAGAGGCAGCTTGAGGCTAATGCAAAGAGACAGGTTGTCTGGGTTAATACCAGCTGGGGAACGACTCTGCAAAACCAGGAGGGAAGAGGATGCAGAATGTCTTTCTAAATTTTATTAGGCTTGGGGGACCTAGTCTCTGTTTTATAACATATAGCAAAGTGATTGATAGTCTTGTAGTAAGAGAGTATTATAGAGGATTAATAATCCTCTCCCCTTTCCAAACTTTAAGCCATCCACGTTGCTTTCAGAAGGCAAGATATGACCCGTTGCATGTACAATTTGTTATACTTCACTAGTTTCCTCAAATATGCTTGACATTGTGACCAGCAAAGTCCTAGAAAATTCTGTGACTTTATTTATTGGACTTGTGGTGTTAAAATGCTTGATGATTTCTACGTTTATTTATTTATTTTTAAAAAATGTCACTATTCTTCTGCAGTACTGACCATTGGATATTTTGTGTTGCTTTGAATTCATCTCAAAAAGGATGTAAGAGGCACCTCAGGTCTTTTGAAAAGACAGAGTAGAAGCAGATGATATTTGCTGCTTATCATTATTCTTTGTAAAGGATTAAACAGAAAGCAAACAACTTTGCTTCAGCCATGAGGCCACTGAAACAGCACCAGGTGAAGAAGGCTTCATAGCCCAGTGAAAGGGGAAATGCCTGGGAATAGGATGATCTGGATGCTACTCCTTGCTTGGTCAGTATGGCTGGGGCAATCCTGCTTTTTGGATTTCTTTCTCACTTGCTCTCTGCTTGTTTACTTTTTGCTCCTCACTGTGCATGCATGCGGCACCCAGAGAACTAGGTCCTGGGTTTTGTCTTCTCTTTCCACTTTATCTTTTCAGAAAGGCCGAGACATCTTCTGTCTCATTTGCTACCAAACTGAAAGCAACACAAAATGGCTAAAAATACTATGTGAGTATTTCATTACAAGATCTTTTGGCTACCAATTACTTGTAGTGCAGTAATTATTAAGTAAAACTAATCTTCCTGAGGTCACAAAGCCAGGAATAGAGCACATCTCTCCTGACTCCTGGTCTAGTGATGCAGCTGTTAATTCACGAAATTTCTACTTGAGTTCATTAAAAATTTTCTCCCACAGCTCTGCCTCCCTCAGCAGCAAAAAATTCTCCTTTAAGTAGAAGAAAGGAGCTACCTTTGGGACCGTAATTCCCCTCACAGTGAAAAAACTTACCCAGCTGAGAGTATGTGCTACCTTTTGAAGTACCGTTAGCCCTTTCTGACCTGAGAAATGAGAGGGGAACTGAACTCTTAGATATAAGCTTGGAAAGCGCATCTAATACAGTCAGGGTATGTGTGCTAGACACTTTTCTTTTCATGTCTGAATGCTGCAGATAATGTGTTTTAAAAGTTCTGAGATGAAAACTTGATTTATCATACCAAGGAAGATGTTCGCTCCCCCTCCTAAGCCAATTAGACTCTTAAGTAGAACAACAGAATGGGAAAATGAGTCAGGTGTGGTGTGTGTGTGGTTTTGGTGGCATTTTTATTTTGTTTGTTTGTATCTTGTTTTTGTGATGTGGTGGGGTTTTTATTTTTTTTAGGGTTTTTTTTTTTTTTTTTAGAGGAATAGATTTTGAGGACAGCAGGGACCATTATGGTCTAATCTGCTGTAGAAGTCAGTGATACAGAACTTCATCCTGTGATTTCTTCGTTGAGCCTATAATGTGCAGTTGAGCATGTTTTTTAGGTAGATATCCATTCTTGATCTATTTAAATTAGTCCCATATGAGGACTAACTCACCTTTTCGCATGCCACGTTGTTCCAACTCTAAATGCTAGTTTTAATGCTAATGGCTAAGAAATGGAGATGTATGTACCTTCAGAAGAGAGCAAACATACTTCACTACCGCCAGGATGCTCAGAACATGAGCTAGCATGCTGTTTGGTAAGAAACTGGATTATACTTATGTCTTGCTTCAGATAATACACCAGTTCAGAACTACTTAAATTAGAGTTCCATGATATTCATTTACTTCCATGCTTGCAGTGCTTCAAAAAATCATTTTGGGGAGAGTTGGGGCTATTGAGAAGTTGTTTCAGCATACATTGTTATTCACAAAAGAGGAATCCTGTATGTTTCTGGATGAAGCCCTACATATGTTTTAAAAACAGTGGTTTAAGACCTCTTTCTAGTGTAATATATTAGCTATACGACTATAGAAAAGACTCTGTGTTAGTGTTTTCAATTACATATAACAAAACTTGTAACGGAAATTGGTATTAGATATATTCACATATTCAGCTTGACTGTGGATCATCTTAAACCACTTTGGAAACACGACTTAGGTTTTATGTTCTGTAGTCTTCTCCAAAGCTTTAACTGCAACAGTGAAAAATGGCCAGTCACATGTAATAAAATCTTACGTGGATGCTTTTTTTACTCCTTCGGATCAAATACTTTTGGGGTTTTTTAAAGGTTTTAAAATGTTCTGTTTTCTATGAGTTCTCAGTATAATGGTTTGAAAAGCTGCTACAGAAGCTTAGTGTTATGAGCTAAAACTAAATAAATAACTGGGGCTTTGTGCTGTCAGATTTAAGTCAATATTGCAGTATGGCATATTGCAGTATGGCATATACACAAACATCACAAGTGCTTGTAATTGAAAGTGGCCAAGAAGTGGGAGAAAGGAAAAGGGAAAGAAGAGTAAATCCCCTCATTCCTGCAGAAGTTTGAGCTATTGGAGACAATAGTACTTTAACAGATTGTTCTTCGCCTCTGTTCCAGGAGCAATGCCAGCGCTCACAGGAACAGGAAACTTGGCAGTCGCAGACATCACTCTTTATTAGTGCACTATGTCTCTTAAACTTTGTTTCACCTATCTCAGAGAGCGGCAGAATGGGGAGTTTCTCAGAACTGAGGGACTCTGGGTGCCCAAGAAATTGGGTTGAGTTAGAGCGATGTGTATTTGTGTGTTTTGCTGCTCCTCCTCCTTAAAGCATTCCTCGTTATATGATGTAAAATGTCAATGGTTAGTGATGTAAAAGACTAACTAAAGGTAACTATGAAAAGCTTAAAGCCTGTCTTTTCCAGGTGCCTTTAACTTGGAGATGGTGAAATGCGTAGAAAATGGCATACAATTGCCAGTGATACTCATGTCTTTTTTTTTTTTTTACCTTTTCTTTTTTT
>NW_009205606.1:46955-49894 GCF_000690835.1 Fulmarus glacialis
TGGTGGGCCCTTGTTAGTGACAGGGTTGGGGGTTTTGAGATTTTTTTTTTTTTTTTTTTTTTAAATATTATAACTTCAAATCTCATACCCAATTTTTAAGGGGGTAACAGAGTTCACAGTATGTGGTGGGCTCCACACAGAACCTGTAGAAATCCAGCCCAAATCAGGATCAAGCAAAATTCATATTTCCCTCTGATTATTTATTTAAATAATTTATTTAAATAATCAGTTATTTAAACTGCCTAGATGAAGGACACAAACCCATGTTTAACTTCAAGCATAGGGTTTAAATTAAGCATATGCTCTATGCATATGCTGAACTGGAATCATACAAGAATGGTGCCAGAGTAATTTCTGTTGAGCCTGTGTACGTATAAATGTATATACACTACAGAACTGTCAGTTTATTGATGACTGCAATATAACATGAAGATCATATGCCGCCTTCCTGGAACAATGTTAGTCAAAGGAATTGATAAGGGAAAGGATATGCATGTAGGATATTCGTGATATTGTTGCACTGATTATAACTTCTGATGAGGGACAGATTTCCTTTTCTTGTGCATCCTATCTGTACTTTTACCAACTTATTTTAAGACAGCAATGATAAAATTTAACAGTGATATTACCTAGTGAATAGGAAGTCCTGCTCTGGACTTTTAAACACACATTTTTTTCTCTATATATGTGTGTATATCCTGCGCGTGTGTGTGAGTATATGCATATATGTGTGTGTATTTATATCAGGACTTTTTTTTTACATATATGGTTTTATTTCTAGATTAACTCAATACTGCTTCACTATTTTCCTTTAAAATTTGACTAATGAAGCAGAATGGCATTTTGATTTTACAAAAGGATATTCTTTTAAAAGTCATCTTCATGTAGGCTGCCAAGATATATATTGCTGCCACATTTTGCATGTGTGTGATTTCTATATACACCTATATAGATACCTATCTATATCTAGATAGGTATAGATATTTAAAATCAAACATTATCTATATAATTACTCGCAGAAAGAGAGATTTACATAGCAATGTATCACAGATCTTGTCAGTGAAAAGGAGCAAGTGAGAGGATCCTGCCTCCAACTGTGGCTCTAATCTTTTAATGAAGGGAACTGTCAGTCATTCTTTGATTCCTCCTGTCTAATTGTGTCAAAGGGTTTGTATCCCATTTAATTTCTGGCAATGAAAGAATGAAAACTGTTAGTTTTTCTATAAATACATATGAATTAAAAAAGAAACAGGCTGACTTATGGGGATTCTTTTCTGCTTTTTCTTCTTATTCTTCCTTGAAATGTTTAGCACCTCTATATTCTGAGATGCTAACTATTGGACATCAGCAAATACAGAACACTAAGCCTCAAAATTCCTCAAAAATAAAATAACCATTTGGACAATGTCATTATTCTCATTTTATAGATAAGAAAGCTGTAGCTGAAGGGTTATGAATTTTACCTGAGGTTGTAAGAGAATCCTGGCTGAATCTGGAACTAAATGCTGGTCTTGTGTGTCCTATTCTAATGTCTTAACTATGAAACCATGCTTACTTGAACTCACTGTTAACCTACAGGTACAGTATATTGTTATTCAAGTAAAATTATTTTTGTGTGTGTGTATCGTTTTTAACACTGTATGATAATAGGTTGGGAAAAGTGCATCAGAACATGTGCATGTAGGGGCGATGAAGAAAATAAGAGAGCCACCTCCGTCTGTTGCAGTGATACAGCATCTAGGATGATGTGCATTACTTGGAAAAAGAATCCATTAAGAGCAGCAAGCTTGAAAGCCAAAACAAATGACAGGATATGTGAAGGATTAGTTAGATGGAGCATCTGTTATTAATACTGAACAGCGCTTTTTGAAAACGAATGTGAAGCATTAGCACAGTGGTGAGAATTAATTTTAATGCTTTTCTATGAAAGAGGGTATGAATGAGATTCATGCTCTTCTTTATTTAGAAGTAATGTTTTAATTTCTTGCTTTATCTGAAGTCTGAACTCAAATTCAATTCTAAGTGGAGAAGCGACGCCTGGAATGCTGGCTCTTTCTGATCCTCTAGGGAAAGCATGTCTGGTGCGGCATAGCAGATTACTTCTTTTAGGGGGAGTTAACTACATGCTTGATCAAGGAAAGGCAGGCTGGCTAATGCTCATCTATTGAGTGGTAAGCAATGCAAAATTAGCAAGAAACTGGCATATTTTGAGGGCTTTATTGATCTGATTTCCCTGCAGAACTGATTTCTCCATGAAAGCAATCTACCTGCTCTCAGGACCCAAGGCATATACACTGAAGTTTAATTGAGTCTGGCAATCATGATAAATACAGATTGTTCTCAGGAGTCTTTCTCAGGTGGCACCAGAGAACAAATGCACCATAATCTCCTGCTTGCTCTCTCTTCTCTCCTTTTAATTTTTTAAAACTTTTTTTGGTTATTACTGCTTTTCTGCAGCAGACTGGGATTTGAAGGATTTATAGAGTACTTTTTTCAAAATCTGCAATAATGATAATTCCTTTTTTGTTAAGACTTATTTGGCAGTTGACAGTGACAGTTGTGAATGTCACTGTTCATAACTGTAGTGAACATCAAAGGATGAGTACATTTTTACTGAGGTCTGTGCAGTTTTCCCTTGACTACAAACACAAGTTTATCAATGTAGATCATGCACAGAAAGGTTCAAGCTCAAGTATAACTGCAGAGATGTTAGTTGCTACAGCCTGTACTCAGAAGATGCTTTATGCAACTTTATAGCAGCAGCTTTCATGGAAGGATGATAAACTGCAATGATTAAGCATATTAAGTATACTTGAGTATATGTATTATTTATAAATACAAACTGTACTATGTATTGAATACACTGCAATACCTCTAGCCTTTATATCTGTTTTGGACACGCAGTGAGGGTGAAAGGATACATCTCAGCAGGGACACCA
>NW_009205606.1:49925-55392 GCF_000690835.1 Fulmarus glacialis
TTTCTTATTGTGTCAAGAAGCTTGTATGCCTCCCTTCCTCTCTTCCTCAGCTCTGTTTACACTGTAAACTGGCACTAAGGAGGAAAGGTACCTTTCTGTGTGCTAATACAGAGGAAGGAGTGACAGGGATTTATCTGGCTTACAACATGAGACTTCTCTGCTAAAAAGATGACTAATAAAAAAGCATCTTCCTGCTTGACTTTATGCCTTGCATTATTGAAATGCATTTGTAGATCACATATTTTGCCCAAGTCTCTAGCTGTCCTCCTGTGAAGTGAGCAGCAATTCTAACTTGTTAACTTGCAAGTGGAAAGGTCACTTCTCTGTTTCTGATTAGATGGCAGGTAAATGGGAAAGACGGATTGCTGATGTGCGACAGCAAAGACCAAGTAGCATGTTTTAGCTGCTCGTACACAGGCAGTTGTATATGCAGAGCTACTGACTAGATTGCCTGGGTTTAGGCATGTTGCTTCTGTTTCTTTCAACACTGCAAATTCTTAGTTGCATTGAAGCCCCTGGCTATAAGGAACCTAAATGAATTTGAAATGTTACTTAAGAAAATTAATTAAAATAATTTTAAGTCATATTAGTATGAATAACTGCATAGGAAATATGTTCTTTTCTTCATGATCTAAAAATTCTTATCTGAATTCAGAAAATGCTAGCCTAAAGGACTAACTTTAAAGGATTGTAAACAACTTCTGAGGTTCTGTCTTTCCAATACTTCATTCCAACTAGTATCTGGCAATTGTTCTGCTAATTGAAATTCCAGTGGACAAATTATTTTGCAAAAATCTACCATCATTCATATTGATAATTTCATTTCCAGAAAGAGCAAGGATGGAAGAACTGTGGCCTTTGTACATTTGAATTGGTTAGTTTGTATGGCTAGGTGTTATATGGAAACTTGCTTACCTGTGCTGTCAAATTTGCCTAACCAATTTCAGACTACGTAATGTAGCACTAGTTGGCCAGAGTACAGGAGCAAGCAACATTTTCAAATAAACTAAATCTGAAATGGATGAGCTGCAGATTCTTCTCTTCCATTAATTATTGGGCTTTAATATCAGCCATGTTAGAAAGTACTTCCCCCATCCCCTTAAAAATATCTTAGCTTCAATTATAAAATAATGGTGGAATATTTGTAATGATTTTTGATGTTAAAGCTACAGAATCCTCATCCACGAGACAATCTGCAGTAATTTCCGACAAAAAATGGAATAGCTTTGGGGTAATTTCAGACAGCATCTGCCTAGCTGGGCAGCTGGGCAGAATTTAAGAATTGGTTCTAAGAAAACAACCCCCTTTTCTCTCATTTGGTATACATCTGTGCTAAATGTCCCCCCAAAACTGTGGGTGAGTTTTAGGAATCGTCCTTGGGGTTTTGATTGGGAGTAGAGTTTTATCTTCATATGAAGCCATCCATGCCCAGAGACACCATTTGCTCACCTGTAGCAGCACTGTTGACTCTGCTTGGGGATGCTCACCCTTCCAGCAGCTCTATGTTCCTGAGATCAGGATCGCCCCACACAATCCTGCAGCAGTCTCTCTAATCTACTCAGCCACAAATTCAACGTTAAGTGGCCGTGCAGCCAAGGATCCACTGCATTTGCACACCTAGTTTCACATGGCCTTGTAGTCTCTGCAAGTCCTACACAGCTAGATTAATGGGATAGCGAGGAAAGTTTGTCCGGTAGTTGTCCAGGTTGTTTCTTATGTGAGTAGTTTGGGGATATTACTTGATAGACTTTATATGGAGGTATGTACGAGTGTTCTATTAGTTAAAACCTGTCGGCTCAAGTCTAGATACGTGTGTTGCACCTATGAATAGGTTTTTTTAAGTAAAAGCACTAATGTTTTCTGGTGTTCTGTAGAGCAGAGAAACATGCAGTAGAAGAAAATTAGAGACTGTTTTCTAGCACAATTGTGTTACACTTGGACCTTTTTGAAGGGGAGACTATATAACTAATTTTTAAAAAAGAAACTCATTACTACTGTGTTCCTAATGTCCCATTTTTGTCGTTACCGCCCCCCCCTGCCCTCCTTGGGTTGTTTGGTTCTTTTGACCCTGTTTACAGGGCTTGTTCCTGTAAATGCCCGTGTTCCCACTGACTTCACTAGGGTACTCTGTATGGGAACTTTGCAGAATTGCACCCTTTGTATCTGTTGAATTATAAATGAAGCAAATTGAAAATAGCATTCTTGCTTTTAAGAATTTCTCACTCACTAATTTTTCCCTTTGGCTACTTCTTGTGGTTAATTCTGCCACCAATTAAGAAATAAATGCAGGTAGCTGCTATCAGATAATTTATACAAAGAGTGATGTAAAAGCTGATTATTTCAGGATACATATAACAATTCAGCTAGTATACTCTTGTTTTTATATTGCAATGACAAGAACAAAGTTATTACATAGATATGTAAAGGAAGGACTCATTTCCCTGTCTCAAAGAACTCTCTATGTAAGGGGGTGTGTGTGCGTTACTTTCCTAACTTCTCCATATTGCTCAGTCGTCCAGTGTTTATAATCTTGAAATCTTAAGAAGTGTTTCTCTGTGAATTCAACTTTTCCTCTTTCTGAATATGTTTGAATAAACTGGGTTTATCTGCACCTCAGCTTTTGATACATGGGCTTTACAGCCCACATAGGTCAGGCAAAATATTTTTAGCACTGCATCAATTGTGATTGAATGTTGAAGGAGTAAGGATTAGTTACTTGTTAGGTGAGTAAGTATTTTGAATCAGCAGGACAATGTACATTTCAAATTAATCTAAGCCAATTTACTATTCCCTAACTTACCATTTTCAAGCAAAACCCTAAAAGCTTCTTTTTAAGTAACACATGGAGAAAGCAGTTAAGTGTGCTTATGCAAGATTTTTGTGAGGCAAACCCACTACTTTCCCAGCTGAGATCTGCTTTCAAAATACAAATTTATCAGAGAGAGAGAAAAAAGCATTTCTCGTTTGACAGCAGTAGCAAGCAGGGGGTCTCAGACCATTTGCTGGTGAACAAGATTACATATCATAAAGCTGTCATGAGTTGGCACTAATTTGACAGTTTGTTGGCTCAAGAGACTCCAGCACTGTGAATGCAGGGGATAGAAATGTCTCTGTGATGCCATGAGGTTCACGTGGAGGGCATTGATGAATGGCAGACAAATTGGATTCTTAAGTAAAGTTGTCTTGTGCTGGGGGTAGGGGGAGCACATTAAACCTGACAAATTTTGGTTGTAAAATGCATAATGGAAGGCTGAAGATTCCTTAAAAGTTGAAATATATGAATTTTTGTTATTCTGTATCTCTCTGGTGGGCCAGTTTTTAAAATATTTTAACCTTGAATGAGTCTGCATACTCTCCCACTTTACAGAACTGTTTCCCTTGGAGTCTTTTATACCAGTCAGAACTTATTAGCTATAAGCTAATAATCTTTGGGCAATATGCAGGCTACTTTTTGTGTCTCAGAATAAATGGAGAGAGAGAGAATATCTGGGAAGGAAAGTACATGAATAGAGATTAAGGAGACTATTCTGGGGAAAAAGTGAATGGGTAGACAACAAGGGGGATAAATAGTTGGGGGGGGGAAGGAAGAAAGAAATGTTCATGGACAAACCTTTAAAAAACAAAACTTTTTTGGTTAAAACCATGTTTTCAAGGAATATCAGTAGAATATTTCAAAAGCCGTTTTACCATGTTTTCCTGCCCATTAGTGAAATTATTGCTAAAATATTGGCTAATGTATTTAATAGAATCACAGAATAGTTTGAACTGGAAGGGACCTTTAAAGGTCATCTAGTCCAATCCTCCTGTCGTGGGCAGGGACATCTTCAACTAGATCAGGTTGCTCAGAGCCCCGTCCAACCTGACCTTGAATGTTCCCAGCGATGGGGCATCTACCACCTCTCTGGGCAACCTGCTCCAGTGTTTCACTACCCTCATTGTAAAAAATTTCTTCCTTATATCTAGTCTAAATCTACCCTCTTTTAGTTTGAAACCATTCCCCCTTGTCCTGTCACAACAGGCCCTGCTAAAAAGTTTTTTTCCATCTTTCTTATAAGCCCCCTTTAAATACTGAAAGGCTGCAGTTGCACTTTATTTTTTGCACTTTACCTCAAAGTGCCTTATTCACCTTGCTCTTGGGCCTATTCTCAGCCTTGCTTACCAATCCATATGGAATACCAGGAATATTCAACATGAATTTCTCAAATTTTTTCAGGTGCATACAGAACTGGAGTTTATTTTTGAAAACAAAAAAACCTAAACCAGCTCAAAATTATTCTATAGCTTCTGCGTACCTTAACTGAAGTTAGTCAGATGATGTCTTCACAGAAAATATTTTCTTTGAGTTCCACACACTTAAAATTGGATGTAATATAAGCTTATCATGGCTGGAGACATATTTGTCGAGCATTGGGGATATGTCACAGTTTGGTAATTTTTCTTTGCATGTATTGAGTGTTTGGTGGCTTTTTTTTGGTTGCTTTTTTTTTTTTTTGGTTAGTTGTTCAGCCAGACAAGCAAGAAATGAAACTATCTGTTTTTAAAGAGCTGATATTGTATTTTTTTTTTCCCCTCACTGTCCTCGTACTGTGCTCTTTTGTACGTAATTTGCCTACAGCCATTGGGCAAATAATCAGTCTGCTCTGCATTGTTGTCTGCTCTAAGTTAAATATTGACCAGATATGCTGGTTTAACACGGTAAACTTGCTCTGAGAACAAGACAAACTCATTTGTACACTAAAACTCACTCTCACATAGATTAAGGCACCTGCATAAAGTGTAATAACATATATGGACTTATTTTAGGCACAAGTCTTCCATGTACACCCTAAGCAAAGCTTGGCATGCAATGTAATTCTTAGCAAAGACATATGCTTAGGTATCTGAGTTGTTACAGTGACCGTATCTTGACAGAATATTTATTTTCATCTCTTAGAGAGTTAGATAGAATTATATTGCTGAGATATTTCAAGGTCAATGATTGTGCTCACTTTCAAACACAGTCAGTGTGAGCAACTGAATTTCTATAGTAAATCCATATGTTATTTCAAGAGTGATTATGTAACTGAAGCAAATGGAAAAATTGCTGAGTGACTGGAGAAGTCTAATGCAGATTCAGGGAAAGTTCACCTCTGCTGAAGCTGTTGAATCTTCTCTCCTAGCAGCCTGAAATTGCATATAAAATCCAGACTGTGAGGCTTGTAATCCAGAAAAGATGAAGGAACCTTAATAAAATGTATTTAATCAGGTAAGTTGCCCAGTTTTATCTGCCCATATCTATACGTAATAAAACGGAGACTACCTAGGCTAGTCTAAGGAAACCAAGCCTTGGGCATAGTCGTTGGGACCTCTCCATCGTTAGTCTCTGGTAGGAAGATTGCTTTTCAAAGTGTAAGTGAAAGTCTCAGCCTGACACTTGGATCAGAAGGAAACTTTTTCAGCCCAGGCACGTGTGTAGGGGTTGCCTATG
>NW_009205606.1:55404-61345 GCF_000690835.1 Fulmarus glacialis
TACTGATTTCTCTAATGCTTTCAGTGTCTGATGTGCTGCAGTGAGGAACACAAAAAGGACAACTGTTTGTGCCTGTTCAGTGCCTAAGAAAATCTGTGTCTAAGGCGCATCGAGTTGCTACCAAGATTAAGAAATAATGGAAGTTAAAAATCAATATTTTGCTTAATTTAAATTCCCCCAACTTCCTCTGAATCACAAAAGTGAATGAAGGGACTGCTCTTTCACCAGGAGTCGTTGCTCACTTTAACTTTTCTCATCAGTCTTTGCTGGGTGCTTGGTTTAGATAACCATGAGGTGAAGTTAGCAGTTATAATACACCTATTTAGTAATACCATAGGCATTAAATTATGATTTGATGTGTGTAATTAATTACTAGAAAAAGGCTAAAATGTAACCTGTATTTTGAGGCATTCACACTCCTTCCAGAGTAAAGGAACAACACAAAATGAGAACTGACTCTGCTTCCATTCTCACTAGAGACAGACGTACCTAATCTTAAAAACAATCTTGGTTCAAGTGTCTCTAGGTTTAAACTTGAACAACAAAACCTCAAGCCTATAACAATAAGAAACCAGTTCAGGACTACGGGTTCCAAGAGAAAGGACAAAAGAAGTTATATAATGTTTTCCAAGAGAGTCCTGAAAAAAAAAGTAAATTGATTAGTCTGCTGCTTATTTGCTGACATGCTTACATCTCATTGTTTGCCTACGTTGCAATATAGTTCAGCTCCAGACAGAAAAACACAGCAGTTTCTAGGTGACAGCTTAAGTAAACATGGCCACATGCTGACAATTGGTCACTTGGGTAGTAATAGGATATGAATGACACCCTGTGGAAAATGCCCTATTATTTAGTTAGTTAAATGTCGTGATCCATAAAAAATAACAGGCACAACAATCTATTGTAGACAATGCATGGGGAGTGACCTTCCTTTGGAAACAATTAGAGGATAAAAAATCCTCTTTACTCCTGAAAGGTGCAGAGCCGGGATCAGGGGCGTTTGCCACCTTCACAAGCCTGGCTTTGGGCTCTAACTTCTGCAGTACTGCAGATCTGCAGCCAGACACTGAAACAGCTTCCAGGTGGAGGCAGTTGTTTTAACACCATCTGTTTGGATGAGTATCTGGATCAGGAGCTGAAGTAGGACTCTCACAGCTGGATATGGTGAACTGGTTCCCAAACTGGTAAGAGACACTTGCCTGGACAAGTGTATCCAGCTGGATACACTTAACTGGGACAAAATGTACAAGAACCTACCAAAGAAGGAGCAGGACAATAATACTCTGAGGAAATGCCTGAAAGTCAGCATACAAGCTTGAATACCCAGTTTTGAAAGCTGTCCCTGTCTTGGGTGTGTGCATACAGGTCACAGCCGCAGTGCCTCTGTGAGAGGAGATGCTCAAGTTACCAAGAACAAATAAGAGATGGGGATTCAACAACACATTGCTTTGGCCCTTCTTTTCCTACCGGGAAAATTTATAGTTCTAACATTTCCATGCAAACTTAGAGAAGAGACCTTGGTTTCTCAGCAAGGCACACAAAATTCAGCAGATAAAGATGGGTGCCTACTGAGCTCTATGAAGGGAGCTAGTAAGCCAGATAAGCTGCACAAGTGTACACTAAAACTGATTTGCATCCCAGAAGCTGCCCCACCCATTTGGATTTTGTAACTGGGAATCCTTTTGCCAATACTGCAGTGATTTTTTTTTTTTTTTTTTTTTTAAAAAAAACCAAACTACTAAGTTATTTAACAGTTTTCTTTTGTGAAACAGGAGTGGCTAGAGATGTCCACAGTTTGTGGGTTACTACTGGTGTCCTCCTTCCCTCTGGCAAGGGCTCAGGAGCTGTGCCTTGTCTGACAGGAGGCTGTTTTATGTGGAGGTATTATCCATCTCTCCTGTTGAAGTTGGTCTGTTTCCTAGGGATTCAAAAGGGACTCTCGGGATTCAAATAGAGTACATGGAACAGGAATGGGGGGAATGTCATACGCTGTAGGAGGAAATCTGTCCTTGTGGTGATGACTCTTATAAAATCACTTCTAAATATAAAGTATTCAGAACAAGAGTTTTTTTCTTTCCTGGATGAGTGCTCTCATTGCTAGGATATCCTATAAAAGAATGAATGAGGCATGTCACTGGGCTTGAAGTTGGTAGATAAGCCTTACTTTTATTATGGAGTTAAACTTGTTCAGTGTACTATGGGAATGCCGGTTAGACCACACCTTCAGCTGAAATATGTAGAAGTACTTTGCTTTCTGTGTGTTAATAAGATACAGGTGCGAAGTTCTGAATTCCTCAGCCTTCCTTGCCTGCCCGACATGGATGTGCAGAAGCCAAGCTCTAGGCAGATGGGGAATTTGAAATGTTGAAAACTAACATATCGGAGGAATTTAGGCAGTCAGTGAACATGGGTTTTGAAGATTATAATTTTGGCTTAGGTTCCTACATTCCAGTAACTCTTACTTTCAATTCAAAAATCCCTCTTGGATCTCGGACTTGGTTTGTTTTGTACCTCAACTTTTTCTGTGCGTGAAAAGGATGTGAATAATTACGTAGTATGTAGATTTCCTGGTGGTCATGGCCATGCAAGAAGGAAGCTGTGATAAAATTCTTCAGTCAAAATGTTCATGCTTAAATGATGGAAGGGAACAGATTTAAAATGTTATCTATAATGGCAAATCTTTGCAAGGTCTTTGATACAATAGGGAAAGGTTGACTCTCTGTTATGCCAATCTACCCCAAACCAAAAATTAAGTCATAGAACAACAGTAGTAACAACATATCATTAAAATAGACTTTGGGCCAACTGGTGACTCGCACCACAACTTTAAATTATATTTGTAACCTGGTTCCTTTGAATTAGTTATTGAGTAAAATCTTCACTGGCTCTGAGATGCAGTCAGTGCTTAGAGGGAGCAGTGAAAAATGCATAGGTGGGGCATTGTGAGGAAGAAATCTTGCTTAATCTACTGATTATATTCTCATCCACTTCTCAGTAAGTAAACACCCAGCTCACCTCCTCCGCCCATTTTCCTAGTTAGTCAGTTCCACTTACATCTGTGCTTGGTGTTATTAAGAGTCTATTATGGATGTTATCTCCTCTTAGGCTGCACAGGATCAAACCCTGAAAGTTCAAGGCATTCCATCTGCCTTCTATTAATTACCACTTTTATTCCTTATGATTCTGCTTCCTTCTAAGGGAGGTTTTTTTTATATTGCTTCTAAAGGACAATTTCCTACAGTAAGATATGTAAGCATAAGGCATGTATTGATCTTTTCATGACCTTTTCTAGTAATAACATGTAAGATGTACTGCTACCTTCAAAGAACAGAGTGCATCTTCTCGATATCATGGAAGATTAAATATTGCAATGTGAAATATGTAGTTCATTTGAAGGCATGTAAATACTCTTTATTTAAGAACTTTATTAAGCGCTTAAGAACTTCAGACAAAGATTCAGGGGGTGGAAAATAAAGGAAACATCATAAATTTGGGGAAAAACTACCCCCACCCCAACCCCACCAAAAAACCCCCACCAAAAAACCAAAAAAACCCACCAAACAACCGAACCAAAAACTCAACACCCACACACCCCCAAACCCTCAACCAAGCGCCTCCCCCTCCCCCCCAAACCCCTGAAAATATGAATATTTCAAGACTGTTTGGAAGACTTGCATAAAATGAAAAGCCCCAGGAAATGAACTCGTGCATCTGTTCTATGAGACATTGTGCAACATCCTGTCATTTACAACACAGTTACAATGTGTTTGCCAGTAAAATCTAACAGTAAAGATAAAAGTAATTAATAATGGTAATAAGTTTAGTAGGGTTACAAATACTGTACTTCTATACAGTGTTCTGCCAAAAAATGCATGCATATTTTTACTTATTATCCACATCTCTCTCATAAGAAAACCAGGCACAGGCAAGGGAAGTGTTTTGCTTGGCAGGCTAATGTCACTCTCAAACTCGGCTGGGTTGCAGTTCAGGATACCCCGTAAAGGCAGCACTAGCCTCTCTCTGTTACTGCTGTCCACACCTAATCATTTAATTTCCTTTACTGATGACTTCCTTGTGCTGATGTTAAGCAGTGTATGGTATATGGTGAGACAACTGTGGACTTACTACAGAATTAGAAGCCACCTGTGGAAAGCTGAGGGGCATGTCTGCACTGTGGCTTTGCTCATGTGCTCTGCCGTGTATTGGTGATGCTCCAGAACTAGGTTAGAACTGCTGGGTTGTTGCAGGAGCACTGCATCCATCCTAGAACACCTGGTATGAACCGCTGAGCACATTCCCCAGCAATTATTGTCCAAATTTCCTTGCTTCAGCAGCTACGCAGATAGTCTTTCTGCTTGGATTTGTTAACTCTGCTCACACTAGTGTTATAGACACAGCTAGGCAGAAGCGAAGAGTAGACTTAAGTGTTGTAATTCTCCTGCATATCTGTTCTTCCTTGCTCTTTCTCTTTGCACCTGACTTCCATCTCTTTCCAGCCACCAGCCTAATGGATGAATTCAAAATTCAGAGCAATGAGACAGCAGGAAGGGTATGCTTCCTTAGAGGCAGGTCTGGACTTTATTTTAGAGTTTTCTGTGAAAATTCAAATCTTCACATGCACAGGAAAGGAGGACAGCGCCTTCAGAAGAGGAAACCTCTAGACACAACTTGTATTCTACTGCACTACTTCTAATCACACACTGCAATGTGTTAAGCCCTCAGAAAGTCAAGTATCATCTCACCCTGATTTGTGTCTGGTTTCTCTTCAGGCTACTGAACAGAAAAATGCTGAAAATCTTCAGGTGATGGAATACATATCTCTCAGCTTCAGCAATTTGAGCTTCCTTTGGAAATAAACTAGGGAGAGCTGTCTTGCTGAACAGACCCACTGCACAATAGTCACTGCTAAAGAATATAGATTTAATTAGGATGTAGTCTTAATTAGAATGCATTGGAAAAATTGACCATATGGTGATAAAGATGGATAAATTGTGAAACCTTCTTGCCTAGTGTAGAAGAGTACACTTTTTAAAACAATCTTTAGAGATTCCTGGCTGCCAAAAACCTTTTTTGATTAGAAACCTAAGAAAGTACCACATTTTAAAGCTGAGGACACGCAGTACTTGGGAACACAGTGGCCTATGCCTGACCTGGAATAGATGTGCTCTGTAACAAAGCAAAGCTGAGGAAATTGTAGAAACCTTTGTTTTTGTTTTGTTTCTAAGAGATGCTGTAACTAGCTGCACTTAATAACACAGGACCTGGAACCAGTCCAGGGAGAATAAAGCCACCCCCCACCCCCCCGCACATGTAAGTATTTAAACCAAATATATTTTAAAGGGACCACCTTCTGGAATACTTATTTTCAGTTATTTTATATATGCCACTCCCCTTCATCTTTCAATATGAACTGTCTCCTTTGGAAAGCCACAGCTCATATGTGAATATATTCATGTTCACAAATGTTGTTTTGATCTGCGTTTCTTAAAGGAGACATACCAGTGCAGTATGAAACGTTGTTTAATGTCAAGATTAATACCCAAGGATTCCTAGAAATGGTTATTTCTTTTACCTGTTTTAGGATGAGCCTTGTTTTTCTTGGGACACAGCTATAACTAGCCCAATAAAAATAATAACCAGAAATATACAGAGAGGAATTATAGTGTTTCGCTAGAAGACGCTTCAGACAGACCTACTCTGTCCCAGCAGCTGCCTGCTGGCTGTTAGCTTTGAAAATACCCTTGTTACAGAAAATGTGGGTAACTATCCTGAGACTGAGTTAATTTACTATACTCATTAAACTTCTGTAGAAAATGCACCTGTGGAAGGCTATTAGAGGAGAATCCCCCCACCACCCCCCACCCCCAGAAGGGTTATGTCAGATCTTCTGCTTGGTCTTCTTGACCTCAAAGGACAGAAAAGAGCAATGCTAGGTGATACC
>NW_009205606.1:61420-61672 GCF_000690835.1 Fulmarus glacialis
CTGCATCAGAGCAAGCTTTAGATCATTGCTTAAGTTAGACTCAGTCTGTGTGTGAAATAATGGTATTTTAATCAGAATAATTTTACAGACAAGTAAAACGAAGGGCTGAATGTCAGGTGACATGCCCCATCAGCATGCCCACAGAATGGCTGTGATATAAGCAAAATTGATTGCTGAAGAGTTGCAAGCAAGTAGCCAGGCACATGCAGGTGTCTAGTATGATTTGCTTGTCTTCCCCTGCCCCGCCCCGCC
>NW_009205607.1:0-11063 GCF_000690835.1 Fulmarus glacialis
AACCTTAATGATTCTATGATTCTGTAATAGGTACTGATGGTTTGACAAATCATTCCTTAGGTGTCTCCTCTTTCACCCTCCCTGAGGGAGATGAATTCCAGAAAGATGTAAAAGTTCTAGTTGCAGGACAACAGTATAACCACCTCTTCAAAATTATACACATTCTCTGAGTGCTTCTGACAAATAAAGTAGAAACCAAGTGGGTCCAATGTCTTAAAGCATTGATTCACAATCTTAGCACAGAAAAAAACCCAAAATGATTAACAGAATAAGCACAGGATAATGTATTTATTTATTGTTGTAGTTATGGTTCAAGTTCAACAAGAGGTCTAAACTAAGGCAATGCACATCTTTTTTTAGGTCCCTCTGCCCCCTGCTTGTCGTGGTTTAACCCGGCAGCCAAACACCACGCAGCCGCTCGCTCACTGCCTCCGCCCCGCCCCCCCCCCCCCCCCCCCGGGCCGGGGGGGAAGGCGGAGGGGAGAGTGAGAAAAACTTGTGGGTTGAGATAAAGACAGTTTAATAGAACAGAAAAGGGAAAATAATAACAATAATGATAGAATATACAAAATGAGTGATGCACAATGCAATTGCTCACCACCCGCGCTGACCGATAACCAGGTAGCGATCGGTACTTCCTGGATCACACCTACCATTCATATACTGAGCATGACGTCACATGGTATGGAATACCCCGTTGGCCAGCTGGGCCAGCTGTCCTAGCTATGCTCCCTCCCAGCCTCTTCCAGAGCATGGAAGCTGAATGTCTTTGACTAGCCCTGCTAGCCAGGGTACTTAGCAACAACTGAAAACATCAGTGTGTTATCAACATTCTTCTCATACTAAATCCAAAACACAGCACTAGGAAGAAATTTAACCCTATCCCAGCTGAAACCAGGACACTGCCCTTAATGTCCATTATCATAAATCATTGTGCCAACCTAAAATATTGAGAGTGACTTTGGGTAGCTGTCTAGCCATACAGCACAGATGGACAAACCTGCCGAAGAGACTTGGCAGTTAGGTGTTGATTTATGCCGATTCAACAATATTGTCACAGACCTACTGCTGTAATTATATTTTGGGTTTATTCTTGTAAAAATGTCTGCATCTCCTTTTGTCAAGGCAAGGTTTTTCAAGATCCTTGGCCGAATATTGTCTCAACTGATTTCCGAGGCAGTAAGTATGAGCCAATGCTGAGCTTTTCTAAACACACAGACCTGCCCTGGGGATTGTGTGGAATTAACAAAACAGCTTGAAGAAAAGCCTCGGAGGCAGCAATGGTTCCACTCTTTGAAACCATACATGCTCTGTGTTTCTTTTCATCAGTGCAATGGCTTATTGGGGGCACCATAGTGGTTCAGTAGAGCCTTGTGCTGCACAACATTAGGGAGTCAGGGCAGTAAGAACCGTTTCTGCCTCTGAGGTCCTGTATTTACATGTAATGTAGATCAACTGCCTTCTCTGTCATCCCTGGAAAAAGGTATGTAATATACACTTTCCTTGGCTTGTCACTCTGAGGGGTAATGAAGCTTTCCATCTCTTTGTCCCTCAAGACTGTTAGCATCATTGTTTTACGGTAAGGTAAACGTGACATCTGAAATCTCATACGGCACCTGGTAATGGGTGGGAATCCCATTTTTTTGGGTGCGATTCAAGACTGGCACCTAATGCTTACTGGTGCTTGACTCGCTATGGCAATAGTAGGAATTAGACACCTAGCACATATGTAGATACCTAACTGTAGTCATCCTAATATTGGATGTAGTCCCATCCAAGAACTGACTCTCTGTTTATACCCATTTATATATGCGGCTTGCATATGACTCCTGCATCTGGCCCACTTACTGCTGAAGACACAAATTTGGGTATAACCTTCACGTCATATATCTCACTTAGATTTTGGCTTTCTGAGGAAAAAATATTTTAGTTTTTTCCTGTTATATTATTACATTATGTCAAAATGTACTGTCATAGTCACTTGCTGCTCAGCTGCAATGATAATTAATTCATAACCTGTTTTCATCACTTGGAAGAAAACCATTCGTACAAAATCTGCTCTCACTGCTTTTTTGGTCTTCTAAACATCAAGATGAGTTCAGGTCAAAAGATAGAAATGGATACTGAAGGTTCAAAATCTAGAAGGAAATGAGCCGAGACTCTTAAAAGCTGTTTCAAAACTAACAAAAATCTCATTGTATGAAATACTTGATATAAAATGGAAAAAGCGTTGAAATGTATCTTACAAATTTCATTGTGGGCTTAAAGTATAACTATTTCTGTGAGAAATGTTAATATATGTGACTTGTTTTGAGAATGCATGTTTTTAAGCAAGTTACAAGCAGGTGAAAACATCAATTAAAAAAAAAAAAAACTTTAGATTTTAAAAAAACTTTTTTTATTAAGTAAAGGCAACTTCACATAAAAAATGACTTCTTGATTCACTGTGAAGTTCACAATTCGTTCAAGTTTTCCACATATATAAAATAAGGAGACACATGACATTAAATAGCTACTTTTTAAAAACTGCTTGGAACAAAATTCCATCCAAATTTGTATAATATCTATTCCTACAGACTTTATATACCTCACTAATCTCTTAACCACCTGACCACTCCTGAATATGACTAATCTGCATACTGATAGTATAAATTAACATACTTAAAAGATCTAAGAGCAGGTTTCAAAGGAATCTTTCTGGAGCTAGGCATCCAGCCTTCAATCATTTTCACAGGCTGATTTAGAAACTCAAATGATACGTTTTTCCTTTAGATTATAGTAAAAGAGGTAACCTTCTTCCATGACAAATAACTCCTGTATGTAACAGTATTTCTCAGATACTCTTTATTTCTGCACAAGTCCACGAAATAGCATGACCTTAAGTTCCTAATCAATAAATCAAAACTGCTTTTAGATATCATATGCATTGTGACATTTAGAAAGGGTGGCAAGATGAATGTTAGGAATGATTTCTCAGTATCATTTCTATACTTACCAAAATGTCTTCCCCTAGAAAGGAAGACAGATTGCCTTTATTTCTGTTTCAGACTTTAGTTCTCTGTTCATCCTTATTTCAGTCGTAAGAAGGGCAAAATTATGATGTCTGTTTTGAAGTCCCAATTACCCTCATTTATGTCAATGGAAAGTTTAACTCTATTGAGACTTCTTTGTGTTTTAAACCACTGAAGCACAATCCAAACATTTAAATCTATGGAATCAAAGGCCGTGCGCCTTTGAAGTAAATGACGTTCTATCTGTACCTCTGAATGCAGCCCAAAGGCTTGACCTTTCTTAGCATGGTACTACATTGTACAGACTTGTCTGTGTCTTTCACATTGGGAGTTTTAAATAGGAGCCAAGTAATTTTCATTTTCCCTTTTTAATTATTCCATGCTGCAAGTTGGATTTTTGTGGCATAATGTCAATTAGTTGGAAACAAGTGAACTGCAAACTTTTGACACTGCAAAAATTTTTCCTCTGTCCTCTGAGAGTTGGTAAGCACTGTAAAAGAAAAAAGATTCTGTCATTTAGCTTTGCTTGTGCTATTTTTCCCTTACACAAACTTAAGTTAGGAAAAGTCTGTGGTCTCGTTTTAATGCAAAGTAAAGACAGTGGTGTCAAAAAGTAATGTTTAATTGTTGGTTTTATTCTAAAAATGTCTATCAGGGCACACAACTTATTATGACACAGCTAAGTAAATTCAGTGTTACATTCTACACACAGTGAGCTATTCTGCCACGCTTTTCACAGATTTGGGTTAGAAGGCACCTCTTGAGATCATCTGGTCCAACTCCCCTGATCAAACAGGGTTAGCTAGAGCTGGTTGTGTCAAGTTGGGGTTTTAGCATCTCCACAGATGGAGACTCCACTATCTCTCTGGACAGCCAGCATGTACTGCTGCATGGGATTATTCCTCCCCTGGAAAAATGAGGATGACTCATGTCACATCACTAGAGATAATGCAGACTTTTGTCCTGGTTTCAGCTAGGATGGAGTTGATTTTCTTCCTATCAACTGGTATAGTGCTGTGTTTTGGATGTAGTATGAGAATAGTGTTGATAACACACTGATGTCTTAGTTGTTAAGTAATGTTTATGCTAGTCAAGGATTCTTCATCTTCCCGCGCCCTGCCAGGTGCTCGGGGGGCTGTGAGGGAGCGTGGCCGGGACGGCTGGCCAATGGGCTATTCCATACCATATGACGTCATGCTCAGCATATAAAGCTGGGCGAAGAAGAAGGAGGGGGAACGTTCGGAGTGATGGTGTTTGTCTTCCCAAGTAACTGTTACGCGTGATGGAGCCCTGCTTTCCTGGGGACAGCTGAACACCTGCCTGCTGATGGGAAGTAGTGAATGAATTCCTTGTTTTGCTTTGCTTGCACGCGCGGTTTTTGCTTTCCCTATTAAACTGTCTTTATCTCAGCCCATGAGTTTTCTCACTTTTATCCTTCTGATTCTCTCCCCCATCCCACCCGGGCGGGGTGAGCGAGCGTCTGTGTGCTGCTCAGTGGCTGGCTGGGGGTAAACCACGACACTTTACACTCAAAAAAAATACGTCAAGTAATTAATGTAATTCTTAGTAGGATATTCCCCTAATGCCCCCAGGTTAGAAGATTTGGGTGCGGTTTTTTTCCTTGTCATTCAGAAGACAAAGAACAGAGTCTTTAACTGCCTGGAAGTCAGGGCATTTAAAGAGGTTTTAGATGTTCCTTTTTTATTGCCTTTTATGTTGTCTAAAATGTCATCCTGTTCATAAGAAATGTTCCTGGTTACTTCAGGTCAAAGTACATATTCCTTTGGCATGGTCTGCTTTCAACCAAGTCACAATAAGTAACTGTGGGGAAAAATATAATTGAAAAATAATTTCAGTTCAATTGCTAACGCTTTCTTTAGTTGGGGTACTTTCAGTTAGTATTATTAGTAAGTGACTGGATGTAGTTTTAGATTTAATTTTTTCTGGAAAAGTGAGATTATGTGCAATATATATCATAGAGAGAGGACATTTGGCATGTCCATACTGTGTAATGGCGTACAGGAATATTTGTATTGTCCCAGAAACAACTAGAGGGAGTGGCGTACAGCTGTGCTATCAGCCTGCTGTTGAGGAGAATCTGTCAGCTCTGCTTAGACACATGATGCTTCATCATGCAATGCTGCAACATATTTTGTTTCTGTCCTATGTCTGAAAATTGAATTACATTCAATAAAAGTCAGGATTGGAGGAAAATAGAAGTAATTTTTTGTTGTCCTTATTTTTGTGCTGGTTCCTTATTCCTCTGGGGAAAGTTTTGTGAGGCCAGAGCTTTCGAATCCTTAGAAACACAGTGATGAACGTTAACACAGCTTTTGAATAGAGTTTGTTCGCTTGAGAGGAAAGTTTTCTTCTTTTTGGGCTGGTATAGCAGAGCAAATGAATCATTATGTTTAATGTTTAAGTGGTGTCCACTTAAAAAAAACTGTCTTATTTTGTTCTCTTCCAAGTGACTGGAAATTCATTGTGTATTTTAGTGCAGGACAGGTCAGGTATGAGCAATAGAAATTCATAAGTGACCTATTTATTCACCTTACAGCAACATAGAGCCTGCAATGTAGACCATGTTTCATTGATGTTCCAGACCACTCAAAATAAGGATTAAATTGGTAATGCTGACCAGAATTGGAATGAACTGTCATTTGTTGATGTTGCAGTAACAAAACAGTGGAAATCTGTAGTAGCATTTGAAATCCTATAATTTCCATGGTATGTTCACTTTCACTTTAAGCACCTGTTAACAAGATAATACAGTTAAATATGTCCTCTTGTCCACTTTTCTAAGCTCTTTTCCTTCTGCACCCCTATACATACACAGTATATAGGTAGATATAAAAGGCAACAGTTGTGAATAGATTGTTCCATATGATCAACACATGGTGTATGAATGATAAACATACTTAAAATGCTGGTGACAGCTTGAAGTAGTTTTCAGATATTGTTTGAATGTCCATGTTCTGTCATTCCATATTTTATTTTTTCCTTTTTTGGTATTTGGAAGATTGTGAACATAAGGAAAAAGTTCACATAAAACTAACTCTGCAACCTCTTTCCACTTCATAAACCGATTCCATTGCAAACTTCTTCCACATGTGTATCTTACGTAAAGACTACAGCAAAATGAATAAATGGGTATCTTGTAAAATAGTTTGTATTTTTTGAGGGTGCAGTTGAAATAATAAAATGAGAAGAGGATTATAAAAAGTCATAAGTGGGCATATGAATTAAAAGAGTATGAAAAGAACAGTAAATTTAATTATAGGTAAAATCTCATTAGTGAAAAGGTGTGGATGGTATTGGACAATATTCATGGTGTCATAAATTATCTGCTTCTATTTTAGGCAGTGAATAAAGAGCAGAGATGGTGAAAAGCAAGCGAAGACTTGGTTTTGATGTTACCAGTCATCATTATATTTGATTTGACTAAACAGCATGATCAGGTGACCCAGTTTTGAGTAGAGTTTTCTTTGCCACTCCACTCTAAAAGTTTTTGGGATTGAACACACAGTGGATCAATTGTACTGGCCAGACTTCATAGTTTGATGCTGAATCCAAACCAGACGCAGAGGAGAGTGCTCCTCTACCTTTCAACAGAGCACTGATGCAAAAATATTGTTTAGGAGCCAGAAATTCTTTTTAAGAGTTGGGGGTGTGGGGTGGGGGGTGGAGAGGAGGGGAGGAGGAAGGGGAGATAAAAAGGAATAGAAACTTCACTGGAAATTCAAGTGAAGGAGCACTGTATCCTGTTCATTGCAGAGTTAATTAGTTTAATATTCTTGGCTGAGTCATAGATGTTGGTACTTCTGCTTTGTTAGGAATGTCATGGTAAGATAAGCACAGCAATTATTATGTCCTGTTATATTCCATACTTCAAAATAACAGTAATATAATGATGTTTATCAAACATAAGAACATTAAAAATTAATTATTTCTACATTCCAGAGGTTATATTTGAAGGCACCTTATGTAGTTTTTTGACTTCCTGGTTCCCCTTACATCAATAGTGAACTGGGGAAAAAAATGTATTTCTTTTGTAGTTTAAACATATATAAAATTACCATTGATAAATAATAGCAGTAAATTATCAGTAACAACATGCAAAGTGAGACCACTATCCAATTTTCAACATAATTCTTCAAGCTCAACATGTAAAATATAGACTGAAAATAGAATATCAATTACATTACTACATGCATTATTAAAATTAAAGTAGTATTTTTATTACTGTATTTATATAAACAAATAATAGTGTGTGTATAAAACGTTGATTTAAATTTAAAATTGAAGTAGTAGTCAATCTGCTATCATAATGAGACAGTTTTCCTGTAACTTGGTGGAAAAAGTTTCATTAATATTTGTGAAGCAACATGTTAAGATTAAGGTGCTACTTAAATTAAATTTTCTATCCCTCATTGTAGATATTACCTGAGAGTTAATGTCAAAAACAGTGAGAGTAGTAAATAATATACTTCAGTGTGATTATTTTTTTGAATACTTCAAAGATAGAAATGTGCTTTATGCCTATTTTTCAACATAAAGTGGTCAAAATTTCGGATTAAAATTTCCTGTAGGATTAGTTGTAACTTCTCTGCTACAAGAAGAGTCAACACCTCTTCTCTGTCAGAGTTCCAGGCAAATGTTATCACAAAGATGATATACCTTTTAGGTGGTAACAGAGATGCATTTTTCCTTATCACCTACCTCGTTTCTCAGATGCTCTCCCTCACTGTAGCAGCTAGCACCTTTGAAAGCACCAAAAGCAATTGAAAGAGGTTAATGAGCCATGCTGGCATAATTAGGTTTTACTCTGAAACTTTGATGCTGAAACTAAGAATTTCAATTGTGACTCGGTTCTGGAGCCAGAGCAAATGCAGGTCATTCAGCATTGTAAAGTATCAGGCATTTTTAATTAATACTGTACTTAAGGGGTAGTAAAAATTTCCTGAAATAATGTAACCTATAAAAACTGCTTCTGTATGTTTTGGAAAAGCACAGCCATAAATAAATAATGCTAAGACATTGGTCCAAGCTGATTAGCTAATTGTAAATGAAGAAAACTGTAGGTACAAAGTACAAACAGCTGTATTAACATAGACAGAACAGTATCCTTGGTACAGATTATTCACTGATCACAACCAATACAAATATTGAAGCGTGTGACATTTTGTAACTAGCTTTCTACTCTCTCTGAAAGGAATCCCTAATCTATTTTGTTAAATTAGACAATGTTGGCTTAAGCAAAGTAAGTACCAGGTCTTTGCTAAGTCATTTTGACTGAAATAGGTTAGCATACAGTTATATGAGAACCATATCTAGCAAAATCACCAGGAGCAATAGCTTGTGGTGTAAGGGTGACAACAATGAGCTGGGCTTAGGCTGGAGGCAGTTGACAGAAGATGTATGATCATGTCCTAGCTATAAATATAGGTTATGGTTTTCTTTCAAATTCTTTTTCTTCTCTAACATTGCTTGCAGGCATCTAAGTTTTTTAATCTAACCTCTACCTCAGGTTTTCCTAAATGTAACTCACATTTACTTGCATAGGTGGATTTTTTCCCTTGTTTTTATTTGTTTTGATTAGAAGAAAAAGCTGTTACATTAATAATACCACAAGATTTTTTAAAGCTATATGGGAGCAGTTTTATGTGTTTTATGATAAAAAGAAAACAAATTGTGTATAAGTCTGTTACTTGGAAGTAATTTGACTGGTTTCTTTTTTTCCTGACATTTAAAGGTGTGGCTAAAGCATTAGATCTAATATTAATATAAAAATAAGGTGTTTGGAAGAACTACTTCAGACAAAAAATTGCTCTTTTCAACAGAGTAGAGAAGATGAAGAGGTCCTGAGATCATGACCTATATAATGCACCTGCATTATATGTTTAATTGACTCTCATGTAACAATTCTAATCTTCTCTATAGACAGTTTTGTAGGTGATCTATACAAAAAAGTGTGTGGATTATCTTAATTTGTTTTTTGGGGTTTTTGTTTGTTGGTTTTTGGCTCTATCTCTAACATGCTGATTCTGTACTGTAGAAAAGTATTAGTTTTCAGAGTAGACAGCAAAACGTGCGTGTGTTCTCCAGCAATTGCTAGCACCTGAACAGTCATTAAGATACAATGTCTAAGTAGCATCAATAATTCCAGTGTTCTCTTCTTGGAAAAAGCAAAGCACATCAAACCAGCAGGAAACAGAAAAACTGGAGCCAGAAGATTATATTTTTTCAGTTTTGTGGTTGGAGAAATGGCTGTCTCACCAAGCTGGTAGTAAAATATATAAAATCAAGCGAGACAGCATATTTTTAGGTATTATAATGTTATCAAATAAAAGATGTTGCTTTAAGACAGTTATTCTTGAGAAGCTTGAAAGGAAAAGAAAGTCAGAAATCCAAATCTGATCTTACTGGTATGATATACATTAAGGTAAAGTGTACTAGGCCCAATCTTACACCAGAAAGGGTCAGAGCAGATAAAGAACCACCCCCCCCTTCCCGTGTTTGTAGTGACATTTTTTTAATTAACTGTACTCAGGGTGAGACTTAAGCTGGTTGTATCCAGATTGCTTGCAGGATGAAGTTTGAGTTACTGTCAATCCATCTATTTTCCTTCTATTTTCATAACAGGATTAAGACCTGAGGTGAAAAAGTGAGACACCATATAGGTTGTGTGGGTAATTGAAGAGTTTTGAGCCTGAGTGTAGTATCAGGCTCCAAACCAAAAGGCCACTGTAGATCTACTCACAGAAATCAGGATCAAGACCAGTGCGCAGCCAGTCTTGTAAGACTGACAATCTAAAACAATCAGCCTTGAGAAGCAACCTGTACAGATTCAGATCTAAATAGATCTCAAACTGGATTTGTTACTGATGGTTGTCTACAAAAAAGCAAAAGTTTTCATCCTCTGATATTAGGACTGTAAAAAAAGAAATTCAGTTTTTCATTTGTATACTTTTACACCTTTATAACTGAGAAGAAAATCTGGCTCGGATTTCTGTTTTGATATCCCCTGGATAAGAATATTACCCAAATCCTCAAAGCTGAGGCACATTTTGGTTTCCCCTGAATAGCAGCACTTATGGCCATCTGTTAGACTGGCATTATCCCTAGGCAAAAAATGTTGTGCCAGTTTAAAAATGGCATGGAGGACCAACTGGTAGAAAGAAGCAATTTCCACCTCTTCTCCCTCCTGTGGTAGCCTTCATCAGACCTCTCTCTAAAATTTTCTGTCTTTTTTTTTCTTTTCCCTCCCCAAGTGTGTCTGGTTAACAGCAAGGCTAATCACAGCAGGTTAATTGCCCACATATCTTTTTAACCAGCATTAATCTTAGACCTCTACTAATTTAATTTTTGTCAGATTATGTCTAAGATTTATAAAAGTCGAGAAAAAGAGGATGGAGTTAAAAGAAAAATAAGGTGAAAATTAAGGAAAGCACCAAGAAGCACATGAAAGGTTTTTTAATGGCTCAAGTTGTGTGACAGAATCACTTTTTTTTCCTCTTTTTTTTAGTAAACGAATAATTTGTTTTATATGAACCCATTCTGCAGGAATCATGGCACTCAGTTTTATTTCTAAGAAAAGCCATTAGCTTTAACAGTGTTCTTCCAGTTCAGCCTGGGAAATCACATACAATATAGATTCTAAATGAATAAATACAGTTATTACTGAAGCATCCAAAACAGTTTACCTCTCTGTGATTATCTGGAAAGAAGTATGCAAACAAATTTTCTCCAGAGGTTGCCTTGAAGAAAAATGTTTATTCTAGACCTGCAGCCTTGCAGCACTTCAGCTATAAAGCTTTCAGCTATTTTAAACACTTCCAGAAATTGTTACTGTTATTCCTTAACGTGGGAATCCTTTAAATGGTCATACATGGCATACAGTGCTAAAATATCAGCCAGGCATCCATTGCCTGCCATCTGGTTCAGCACTTAAAAGTAATGCATGTCTGCTACCCACAGCAGTCACAGTATGGCCTTGGACCATGGACAGACTGACAGCCACCTTTAGAATCACAGAATCATAGAACCATTAAG
>NW_009205608.1:0-4462 GCF_000690835.1 Fulmarus glacialis
ATGATTCTATGATTCTATGATTCTCAGACAGGTATATTTATTGCTTTTGCCATTTACCAGACCACTTTCTTTTCCTCCTGGTTGGCCAGCATACTACAGAGATGGAGCCATATCATCCGCTGCAGACAAGTGTAGCCAAAGTAACTCCTAGATAAATAGCACAGGAAAAACCCACTGATTAGGAAACTCCCAGGTTGCTGTATTTACTTAATACTGAGATTTCCTCCCCCACCCCCCCACCCTTCTGGTTGTTTATCTAGATTTTTTTTGTTTACTAGCATTGCCAGGCTGTCACGTACAGAGGTATTTAGGATACTAACTACTGAGGTCAATGAGAGTTAGAAGGCCAAATACTTTTATGGATCTGATCCCAAGCTGTATAGAGAATATATCTTAATTACTTGCCTTTATGATGCATTTGATTCCTAAAAGCTACCCTATCTATCATTTTATATCTATGGCAATGAGCTCTGTGCCTCATTTCGTTGAAGGGTTTCTTGATGCTCAGGAGCAACGTGTGGTTTCATCCTATATGCAGAGAACTGACTTGCAGGGCAGATGTGCATATAGACTTTGGTGGGTTGAGAACTGAATCCAATTCCACTTAAATCCTTTCAGTACCCAATCCAACAATCCCCCCACCACTCACTGCACTGCAGACCCACAACCACTCTTAGCATCTGAGCAGCTATGTGGGGTCAAAACCTACAGGGTCTGTCTTCAGTAGTGGTGGTGGCAGGAGTGAGTAAGAATAGAGGAAGTTTGTAGGACAATTATGTTGAATATTATTCGAGCATTTATAGATCAGTGACTTCCTAATGGCATAATGGCAAACCTCAATCAGCTTGCCTTTCTTTAGTTTTTCTGGTCTCCCCTTGAACCCAATTAAACTGTTTGCATCAGTAACCCTAAGTTTCACAGCCTAATTACACACTCTTAGAGGAACTACACATCTGTTTTGAGCTTGCCTCTTTCTAGTTTAATTTGAAGCTCTGTAACTCTTGTACTGGAATATATATGCCTTCCTCTGATACATCTATTCAGCATCCACAAAAGTGCACTACAAGACTTTTTGAACGGGGGAATTTAGCTGGTCATCAGGATCAATACCTCCTGATGGGCCTTTCCCTCCCTGAACTTGTCTAATTTCTTTTTAAATCTATTTATATTTTCACTTCAATGGTATTCACACTGCAAATATGTACTGACTGAGAAAGCTCTTTCTTCTGCTTACTCTGAAACTGCTGCCTGATTATTTACTTGGTTGTCATGTGCTGGGAAACACCAAATACATTATTTGCTATTTGTCTTGTTTGTGCCACTTGTGATTTTATAGACCTCTGCTACATTCTCCTGAGTCATCTTTTCCCAGGCTGAAGAGTCCAAGATTATTAATTTTGCTTCCTGAAGAAGCTACTCCGAACCTCTGAGTATCTCTACTCTTCCTCTCTGTACCTTCTCTGTGGACCTTCCGATAGGTGACTGGAATTGCATGTGGCATCCAAGAGATGGACAGAGAAATGATGCATTCACATCATTCAGTTACTGTCTCTAAAGTCACAGGGCACAAAACAAGTGTAAATAAATTAGGGATCAAGACCTGAAAGCCCTGGAGGTGTATTGATTTCATAATGTCACTCGATTTCATATATATGTATGTCTCATACATATATATATTTTTTTCTTTTCTTTTGGAAGCTGTTTTCTTTCTGGTTTTTTTATTTTTGAGATAAAAATATGTATACTATCGAGTTGTACTTTTCTGAACTGTTGAATTTTTTTAACTTACATTTCAATTTAATGTGGCCAAGGAAGTTCAAGAGAGTACAAGGGATACAAGAGAGTACAATTGATCTGATGCATTTCCCTACCATGATTCAGCTACACCCCAGTCTAGTAGTAAAGCAAAGTTATCTCCTGCTAAGTCTTCTGATGCCTCCATGGTTTTCTGTTTGTTTTCCATCAGATGAACATTCACATTACAAAATCAGTACAAATTCTTCCTGATGTGCATAGTCTCTTCTCATTCTTATCTGGATTGTCTTTAAGGAGAGAAACTCCAGTGCATATTACTTGCACTTTGGGGTGGCACTTAAAACTTTAATACATATTGTGCAATGTCCACAAGTTGCAATTTTTCTCCTCGAGGTCCGCAGACTATGCTCCAGTGAGAGGAGTCTGTGATTTACCCAATAAATTATCATGTCAAATCCACAGCTTTATGAATAATACATAAGAAGGATGGGACAGGGATATCTGTTGCCATTTTTGTGGATGTTACTAATGACCCATAAAGTCACTCCTCTGGGGATGCTGTTCTAAAAAAGCACAATGCTAAAGTTGCAGAGCATCTTGCCTAGCATGTAGAATTGCTGTTTATAATGCAGGTTGAATTAGCCAGTGCACACACATACAAAAAAAAAAAAAAAAAAAATAGGAAGAGGCAGCAGATTTCTTATTGCTGAGAAGCAGAAACAGCCTTTGTGCTGGGAGGTAGAAGGAAAAATGATGGTCCCATATTATGCTTCTTGGCAAATAATCATTTAGGAGACATTAGAGAAATAAGTACAGTATGAAATGGAAGTGGCATTTTTTTTGCCCTAAAGGGGATGTCCCTTATTCAGCAATGTTGTTGAATAAAATATGAACCACACAGAGTTTTGTTTTGTACTTCTGTATTTTTATTAAAATGTTCAGAGTTTACAGCTTAATAAATTGCCAAAAGAAAAAAAAAACCCTGATCTGGAGATGGTGGTGTTTCCATCCAATCTGTATTACAGCAACTATAATGCCAGGACTGCACAAATAAATTCATTTAAGCTCCTATTACTATGCCAGAGAGGTTCCACTGAAAATACCTGACCACTCCCCCTCCAGAGGCTGTCAGTTCTCCCAAATTTACTGCATGTTCTTGCTTCAGTATTGTCTGTATCTTGTTGCTCAGGACCTTTGTTTTATTCCAACTGGGCTGCCTGCTAAAATGAGTGTGATTATTGTAACTATAGGGAGCCTCTTAATTAAGGACTAACATGAGCATTCCTTCTTGGAGTGGGTAAAAGTTGCTGATTTTAGCTCTCTTTAATAAACCATTGTTAGACACAAGGGAAAGAAATGAATTTGACTCTTCTGTAACCTGTGGGAAGCTGGGACCAGGCTAGTGTGGTACTGGGTTTATTCTTTTCTCGCTAGTGTTTCCACACTGATCACTTCACAGCCTCAGACGTGAGCAAGTTATCAGATGCCCAACTCATTTATTTAATACAAAGCACGCAAAGTCAGTTTTCAGAAAATGGGTTTTAATTTGAAAAGCCTTCTGGGCTGCCAGTTATGCTGTCCCCAGAAGCTGGGACCAGGCTAGTGTGGTACTGGGTTTATTCTTTTCTCGCTAGTGTTTCCACACTGATCACTTCACAGCCTCAGACGTGAGCAAGTTATCAGATGCCCAACTCATTTATTTAATACAAAGCACGCAAAGTCAGTTTTCAGAAAATGGGTTTTAATTTGAAAAGCCTTCTGGGCTGCCAGTTATGCTGTCCCCACAGCTGATGTACTGCTTTCCCATCAGTTCTCCTCCATCTTCTGCTCTTTTTAGGTGAAAACTGGCCAGATTTCAAACATACATGGAGCTTGTGTGAGACAAAGAAACAGGTTTTAACATTTTGGGTTGGATCATTAAAACTTGGTTTCTTTTTGTGCCCATTGAATACAAAATTGACAAAGGTGGGCACAACACAGCTTCCTGGCCAGTACCCTGATCAAGCTGGATGTGGGTGAAGCCAATTCACAGTGCACTAGAAAAATATGCCTAATACAAAAATGGAGATTGTCTTGCAGCTATTCTGCACTTAAAACCGCTTTATATTCCCTGTCAGTCTAAATAAAGGCAGGGGAAGCAAAATGCTTACAAACCCCCTTAACATCAAAAGAAAAGTCCTTGGCAAGCCTGAGTGTAGACCACAAAGCCAGACAAGGAGAAATGAATTCTCCATAGGTAACAGCAAGTTTTTCTTCATTTCCAAAGCCATGAATTCATGAGTGCCTGTCTAGGACAGGCTTTCCTGTACTCAGAAAAGAGAAAGATGACCTGTTTTGGGCAGATGTTTTTGTGGAAGAGAAGCTATAATTATGAAAATATACTGGAACACTAATATGCTTATGTTGCTCCAGAATAGGTAGGCACAAAATAAGCTTTGATTTTCTTCTGTTGCAACTTCTTTGCTAATTTCTTCTAGCCTCCTCCCATAATCCTGCCCACCTGTCACTTGCAAGGCAAGAATCCCAATTGTTTTGCCACAACCTCACTTTCACAGCGGTTTCAATTTTTCTTTCCCCCCCCTTCATGTGCTGTTATGCTTAAGCACTTGACAAGTTTTATTCTATCTGTTTGCTGTGGCAGCACTGATCAGAAGATATCCTGCATATATCTTCATCATTATATCTCCATCATTTACCAGCAGTCCTG
>NW_009205609.1:0-19962 GCF_000690835.1 Fulmarus glacialis
GAAACATTCAAGGTCAGGTTGGGCGGGGTTCTGAGGAACCTGTTCTAGTTGAAGATGTCCCTGCCCATGGCAGGGGGGATTGGACTAGATGACCTTTAAAAGTCCCTTCCAATCCAAACTATTCTATGATTCTATTTATTTTCATAATGATAACTCAGATCTAGAATGTAAATCCCCCAAATTAAGTTAAAATAAATCGAATTATAATTTTTTTTTTCATAAACTTAGTTTGAATGAACCCCCAATTATGCAGAATTTTACCTGCATGATTGGAGGCTATCCTCTAAAAAGTAATAAAATTAATTTTTACTGTAAGTTATATTAGAGTCATATGCTTTTTCTAGTCAGTTTATTTAGAAACACTTTATTTCATACTTGTTGCTCTGCACAGATTTTATAAATCTGTGATTTGATTTGATTTAATTTCCTTTACTGTGCTTAGCATGTTCACTAAGGAGGGGGAGAAATACTTTACTTTGTGTCTGTTTTATCTCAAAATTCACAATCCTTCAACAAAAAATTGTTTCTTTTTTTTTGCTTTTTAAACCTGAAATTGTTGTTTTATAGTTAATACTCTGATATTGTTTTAAGTTGTGAAATAGTTTTAGCAGTATTTGCAAGACTATGCTTACCATATAATCAAAAATCTGCATCAGAATTTTGAATATTTTTCCTTATAATGGATTCATGTCTTTTAAGAAGTTCTTTTTCAACAACATTCCTTCTTGTTTAATATTTATAATCTGATTTCTTTTTCTGAATATCATGTATGCTAAGAGGTGAAGGTATAGCAGAGGATATTATATATAAAAATTTCAGCATGAAAATATGTGAAAAACTGAATATACTCCAGTGATTAGTTTTAAAATTTGTTCTGAAATATCTTGCTTCGTAAACATTTCGTTCGTTATATTTATTACTGGACTTTGCAGTCAAAAATACCATGGCATTAAGCAGGAAAAGTGTTGGTAAAAGATGATAATTGCCAATTAAAACCAAGGATTCTGATACTATTTACACCACTAAACTTGAAATAATGTTAGTGGAGCACTTATCAGTTTGAGTTCAGTATCAGGTTTTGGCTGGGAATAGGCAGTAACTCAGATAAGTATTTTTCTTTAAAACACTTTTTCTCAGGTGCTTCAAGGGGGACAAACGAAAAAGGGGGCCAGCTGCAGCTTGCTTCAGATAGCAGAGAGCAGGAAAGTGCCATTCGCATACTTTATTCATTATTTAACCCTTATTTCTTCATTGCGCTTTCAAAAGTTTCCAAATGCAATTGATGAATAGAATACTAAGATCTGTATCATCAGTTACTCTGAAAAGTATGAGTATTTCAAACCTTTTGATTATAGATTGCCAGGAGCGTAGCCTTCTATGTGTCTATTTTACATGTTTGGCCTTAGAGAATCTAAAGGAGCACCTCACGGGTCTTTTTGATTAATGTTTATAGTATGTGAATGTGTTGCATTTTTTCCCTTTTCTTTGAACACCAAAACCTCATCTGGATAAAGGAGGACTTCTGTAAACTTACTTAGGGAGAGTGGAAATTCTCCAGGAAAAGGAAATCCTGTGATTCAAAAAAATTTCTGTCTATACAAGAGCTATATAAACCTGATCCTCATGACTACGCTACCAATAATTCAAATCAAATCATATATAAACTGGCTTTGGGTCATAGCAAAAGATACAGCTGTTACTGCTGTGAAGTGACGGATGGATTTATACAATAATGTCAAAAACTGATACTGATTCATGAAGGTTCTGCTACTTTCAAAATAAGCAACCTTCACCTTGCCTTCAAAATTTGGGGGGGGAGGGAATAGTTTCATTTTCTTGGTCTAGATAGATATTTCAAAAGCTCATTCCCTGATACTTGTTATACCCACAAACTATTTGTGCTAACTGCTTGCATGATTTACAGCAGAAGGGATTGAGTCTACATGAGAAATCATTGTCTGGAATAAATAGTACAGTGGTGGTATGCACAGCATAGAAGATAACCCGAGGTGAGCGGCGGCCAAGGGGGTGTGATGCAAGTTAAGTTACGTATGCTTTACTTATAAGTGTTTTACATTTCTTTGTGATGTGTAAGTGACATGATGCACACTGTGAATCTTAAATATTTGCATTTCTGTTCCAGCTTCAAGGAGGGAGAAATACTATATTCTGTATTAATTGGATATCTTTGGCTCAAGCTTTTAAGTGTGACAAATGGAGATGTGCCAAACTGCTTGAAAGTAATTCGGGCTGTCAGTGAACCACAGTGGCTGCCAGTTTGCAGACAATTTCTAGTCTTCTTGGGTCTGTCACATCTCTTTCGCACTACCTATTTACCATCTGAATAGAGAGCCAGCACTGTACGACATAAATAAATGTATTCATCTTTAATATGAGAGTGTTTCTGTGAGGGACTTGTGTTACATTGTGCCACACATCATAAACCAACTCAAGCTTCTACAATGACACAAATTGGAGACAGGTCTCCTCAAGCAAGCAACAATTAAAGTGCCGCTGGAAGCCAAAGAACATAATTAATAAGCAGGTGACTTTGAGGTTGCCACGTAATTTTCTCATGTTGGAATGGTGTTTGTGTTAGATTAGCTCATTCTCTCCAGGACACCTGAAAGTGTATTTGCGATAGAACAAATAACCTACCCCTGCAGATGCAACAGCAGAAGGCTTTGTTGCTTTATAAGTCTGGTCCAAAGCAGCCTTATGCTCCTTAGTTTACAGGAAATCCAGGGTAAACCTTTTATTTACAAATAGGGAACACTTGCCAGAACAGAATAAAAAAGCAGCTGATTAATCAGCATGAAGCTTTCATCTTGAAGGGCCTAGCTGCCTGGACCTTTTTAACATTTGGAAGATTAGCCCTTGTGAGAGAAATGTTGTGTGGAAATGCCTTTGATAGCTCTCTGATTAAGTCTGTTATGCTTTGGAAAGGGGATAGTACCAGGTTTGAACAAGTCTGCATGATAGAACAGAGAATGTTCATGGCTGGGGAAAAAAATTACCTCGTTATAGTTTTGTACTGGCTGCCCTTTGAAGCAAAATGAGAGGAAAGCTTGCTCTGGTACTTCAGCTGATAAAATCTGCTTTCTGGAACATGACCAAATCTCAACATATATCATCTGCAAGAAATAAGGCAGACAAAGGATTGTATTCCTAAATAGGCTTGGAATATCTTGGCAACTGCTAAGAAAACACAAATAAGGAACAGTGCCCTGCTAGTTCGACCCTTAAATTATGCAGCTGTTCATTACCAGAATTATATATCTCATGCTGCCCTTTGGAAGGACGGCATCGTGCACAGAGCTGGAACAATTACTGAATTATAGTACAATAAGAAAGACCTCCTAAAGTGTCAAATGCATGTGGAGGAAGATAAGAAAGGCCAGCTTGAGTTCTTGGCATTTTAAAGAAGGCAATCAAGAAACCCTTTGAATTCTTTGGTTTTCTTTCCCTGCAGTTCATCTACATTTTTATGCAAGTCTGACAAAGCATCCCATTCATGTGTCAGCATTCTCCTCTCTGGATGCATTAGTGTTTATTACAGGCTGAATTTGCAGATGCTACCATTTGAAAACAGTAATAGAGCCAGTTGTGTGGCCTTAATATTTATATAATTACTGATGATTTCATGCTTCCCTCCCCAGTGCTTCTGAAATAAAACCAGCTACATTAGCATGGTCAAGCATAACAGTGCTCGATACAATCCTGTAAACCTAAATTGTTTTGCCATAACAGGCTTTGAATTTCATTCTGAAGTAAAATATGTTGTGTTAATCAGCTTACCGTTAATGAATTATTTGAGTGACATATTTGGCACATTTTTGCACATTTAGCTATGATCTGATTTTTTTAATATTAATCACACATAAAATGTATACTCTGAAGAGTGTGCTGGAGTGGCTTGAATCTTTTGCATTTGCTGATTTGAAAATAAGATGTTGTATTTTTAATCTCCCAAAAGCTTATCCAGGACTATGGTCTGGAAATTAGCCTAATAAAATAGTTTTTGTGTTCCTTATATTTATATTTTCAGATACAGTTTCTCTTCATGCATTTGGATTGTACTGAGAATATCCATAATCATACCCATTCTTTTGATGAAGCAAAGGTCATACAGTATTTCTAGTTAAGATACTGATTATCCAGAAATAAAGCCTGTTGATAAAAAGTAAGAATTGCACTCTCCTGGTACATTTAGTACAATAGTGTTCTATATGGCTGTATGTTAAACGCTTCCTGATTACCTGAAGAAAGGTAATTTAAAAATACATCAAGTTCCCTCTTTTATTTCATTTGTGGGGAGTAGGAGATTTCAGTTATCTCTATGTTTTAAAATTAAAAAAAGAAGTAATATATGTTGGTAGACTAGTAGAGCATTTAGGGATATATGTATTATTGTTCATCTGTGGTTTTTATTATATTATTTTGTCCAGAGTTTTGAAGGTGTTCAGCTCAGTAAATTCTCTGTAAATCAGAATCAAATTCTAAGTAATGTCTCTGTAAAAATATACAAAGGAATTATTAAGGAAGATGAATGTTTTAGAATCTGCCCCTCTGTTGTGCAAATATTATGTGACCTAAGAAAAAGTAAAAACAAAGAAAAACCTTTTGATTGTAAGGATGAAAAAAAGGAATTACTTGCCCCTTAGAGGATCCAACTAACAGGGTCTATATGTCTAGAGTTTGGGAATGATGTGTGAACACAGAGGGAGCTCTGACAGGCTTACAGAGCTGCTATGCCTAAGAAACAGCATCCCCATTATCAGAACTGAAAGACACTTTTATTGCTTTTATCTCGGATGCTCTGTAACTATGTTCAGTTACCAGCTACTCTGGTAAAGAGTAGCTTTACCAGAACTTCTAAGGATTGTGTGGGAGGGTTCTTGTGTCTTTTGTTTTATATTCCACACATTTTGCTCTGCTGTAAGCTAGTCATTAAAAGCTTGTATCACTGCTAATATCGATAAAATCTCTGTTGTGTAGACTGGGCAGAAGTCACTTTTCCCTTTGCTGCTTTCTCAGTGACCCAAGAATATGACGCTTGAAAGGGGAAATAATTAACAAAGTCATTAGTGCTTGTCACTGGCTACTTGAACAGGCACCTAATCACTGCTCAAGTAGTAAAGTGCTTACATTACAAGGGAAGGTGTAACTGTCTTCTGCAATGACTGCTCAAGTGTCTTTTAAAGATAAAAGACTTTTATTTAGAAGGCTTCAAGACATCTGTCCATCTTGTACTCAGTTTCCAAAAGTTAAGCAGACCTAAATCAGAAGCAAACAAAGCCATGTGAAAATCCACCGTCAAGAGAGTAACTGTCGTTCTCTCTTTGACAAAGCCACGCTCCGGCAGAGGAGCCCCTGCGGGGAGCTGGTGTGCGGGCTGCTAGTCTCAGGGCCACACGCTCATGATGCAAGTTACAGGTGGACATCGCTGTGCCTGCACAGCTCCTGTTCTGACTGGTGCTGGGTTGTGAGTGGACTTGCTGTTTATTGTTTGCTCGTATTATTTGTTTGCGGCCGATAGGTAAGGTCAACAGACGGGGAACTTCAGGACAAGCAAGTGGGTTTTGGAAATTTTGTGGAGAATGAGCGAGTTCCTGAGAGGAAGCAAGAGATGAAGGCTTATGGCTTGAATGGAGGAGAACAGAGGCTCCTTAGTCCTGATAAATCTGCAAATAGCATAGGCATTATTTTAAAAGTAGAAGCTGTATGTCATTAAGATCTTGCCAATACAGATTTGAATGATATTTGCAGTTGTAAATGAAAGCCATTACTAGGACACTCTCTTAGATTGCTTGCTGAAAATTAAACTGGGAAAGCTTGCCATTGCACTGATAGTTTTAAAAGTCTCTCTGATGGAAACTCTTTTAAAAAAAAAAAAAAAAATTATCCATGTTTCTAACCAAGTATTTTAGCTGTTCTAGGAATATGTTTGATCTTATGGAAATTTTGTTTTTAGATAAGAGAATTGCCAAACTGGGGTAAGGTAGTTCTGGATGCCTTTCCATTGGTAATGTTATTACCTTTCAAGATTCAGAGCTCTGTTTTTGATCTTTCAGGATATGGTTTGAATAATGTGATTTGATATATCTAGATATTTGGGCTTGGTCTCCCCAATTTCTCCTTCTCTTTAATCTATAAGATTTCTCTAGTTACTATATTTTATTTAGGGTGAAAATTTATTATAACAAGTAAAATGCTGTGTAAATGCTTTGAGAGAAAGAAAATCTTTCTATTAAAATACAATAGCTCATTAAGTCATCAGTTTTTGTTTCTTGTTCTGGCAGTTGTCTGGTTAGCAATAATGCAATAATGTACGTTGCAAATGTATAGTTACAAATAATCTGACCTTTTTTTGTATGGCTGAGATTGAATAGTATTTGTTTATTCTTATGTGTCTCTTACAGGGACAGATACTGAGGGGGACACCTAAGTTTAGTGGTGCTATAACAGTTCATATAGCTGGGGATCTGGTTTATGACTTCTGTGAGCTGTTCTGCCTTGAGCGGGAAAAAAAAAAAAAGATTTACATTCATTTTGTGATTCTTTGTTCCTACGGAAATTGAAGAGACCTTTTTTCTGCGAGATGAATTTCAAATTTTCATATCTCTTGAGAATGAATTTCAGGCACTATGGGAGAACAAAAGAGAGCATTTCTAAGTAGGAAGAGTGCTTTCAGCCCAGACACAGAAAACATGACACCCCCCCCCTCCCAGGTCTGGCTTGCTGGCGGGGTTACTAGTCTGTCATCTCTAGCACAGTTATCTCAGTACTTCTTTTGAGTGACATAAGAAGACTCAAATTCGGGCCTGTGAGCTGCAGATAACTTTTCCTGAGATCAAACAGAGAAAAGAATGTCTATTTTGGCTTTAAACATCGGATTGTAAATATAGTGCTGCTGTTCTTACTATTGACAAGTACTTCTTTGTACCTATTTCTCTGCACTCTCCAAATTCTATCATCAGCCATTAACTCTCGACAACCTAACAGGAGATTTTTTTTACTTGCAGCAACTTTGAATGCTTGCCTTCTCTTTATGGCTGCTGCTGCTGTTAAAATATTTATACCCTTGATTTTAAATAAATAAGGCCTCTATGTTTCTCTAAATCAATGTGGTTAAAAACCCCGTTCTCCCAGGGAATTCTGGATGTATGCCAATCTAGGCTTACAATAAAAACGCACTTTCCTGCTGGAGATTTGTAAGCTCTGGCTGAAATATGAGGATGATTCTTACAGTAGTTCTAGGGTAAATTAGGAGTAATTCAGCTGAAGTCAACTGGTATTGGTGTAAATGCAATCAAAATCAGCCTTTGCATATATGAAACTAGCACATATCTTATCTCAAGAGTCACAGTATAACACTAGAAATGTGTTGCAATGAATTTTTTACTAAAGATTTGAACGCTGGCAAACATTTTCCTAATAGCTGTCTTAAAAGAAGACAAAGAAAATTTAAAATGATGTATAATGTATCAATGGGCAATGAACACAAAGGATTCTTTTGTTGTTGGAGCAATTGTTTACTTGAATCATGAGACAAATGGAACAGATTGTGACAGAAGAGAAAAACATATCCTGTGTGAATTCTCTTATGCAGGAGGGAGGGATACCCCCTCTTTCAAAAGCATCACTGTTATTGTTATGATTAATCATAGCGTGCTTCACATGAACCCCATCCTTCAAGGGCTTTGCTTCAGGGAGATGTCAAATGGCCCTCTCTGAAAAGAAACTGGTTTGCAAGTTTTACTGTCTGTTTGTCTTGGTTTCCTCATTTAACAGTCCAGAAGAGACTTAAGTACTTATAGGGTATCCATCACCATGGTATTAGAGAGCCATGTAATCTGCAACCCACGGCGTTGCCCTGTAAGGTATGGAAATTCTATTATCCTCATTTTATAGGTGAGCAGTAAATACACAGAGGAACTAAATGACATAGCTAAGGTCAGACACATTGTCTTTGATTCAGTAGATATTTTGAAAGATCTGTCTTCTGTTGCTTCAGGTGTAGAAGCTAAGGATCCCACGTATACATCTGATCTAGGCACTTTGGGTAATTTAGTAGTCAGCAGGGAGAAGTAGACACTTTCAGAGCACAATTCATCTCATCGTAAAGTAAAACGTGAAGAAGTTCAGATGAATTACATTGTAAAAAAGCCTGTTTAAAGAATCTGGATGATTAGCTGAAAGATATTCTTCAGTTACAAATGCCAGTATTTCATCAGATTATTCCTACTTCTAGTACCTTCTTTTACTAGATGAAATTTTTCGAAAGTACGTGAATGCTGGATAGCATTCATACTGAAAAATTCCACCTTCTTGCTAAGAATTCTTATCCTGAATGCTGCAAATTCTCTCTGTAAGGAATTATAAATCCTTTTATCTATCTTGTATTAGAAACAGTACATCGTGACTATAGTGTCTTAATACTTTATTACAGTGCAAACTTCTAGTGCACATCAGCTGCCATGACTGTAGTCAGACATTAAGAAACGAAATGTAAGAGTATAAACTTCCACTAATATACACAGTAAAAATAAGTCTACTGTTTTTCTTGTGGACTTTTTGTTAATATAAGAATCTAAATGTTAGGAAGAGGTCCAGTAGTCTGTTATCATAGACACCACATCATCAGATTTATTCTCATGACAACACTGTCTCTTAGTTTACAGTCCTTTTATGTCTCTGTTTGCTCTTCACCTTTTTCTCTCTCTGGTTTCATTCTCCTAAATGAAACAAGCTAAAATCTCCTAGTCTTCCCTAATAAGAAAAACTCCTGTCTTTTTTTTCTTTCTCTAGTTCTTTTGATAAGATAACTTGGTCTTTACTGATGGTACTGCCCAGTTTTGTGTCAGGAGCAGATTATATCAGTCCTTTGCATATATTCATATCAAGGTCATTACTGAAAATATTTTTCAGGATTAGTTCTGATATTGAATTGTGTGGAACCTCCCTCCAGCCCCATACTTTACCTTTCAGCACCATCCATTCACTCCTTGAATCAACCTACAGGTTCTATTAGCATATATTCTAGCTAAACTAAAATAATTTCCTATATGGCCCTTCATCATATGCTTTACTGAAATCCAGAGAAGTGAGATTTACTCAGTTTCCTTTGCTTCTAAAGATGATGTAATTTACTATGGTAACCTCACATTCTCTACCATTCTTAAAATTGATGTGGCAGATCTTCCCATTTTTCTGTTGTCATGGTGTTATATTTTCCTTTTTAATTCTGTTTAATTCCTTCAGATCAATTCTTATAGATTTGTAGTAACTTGTGCTCACTTTTCTCTCCTCTAAGACTGGCTGTACATTTATGACATCCCAGTCAGGTAGTACTCATCTCATATTTCACATATTTATAAAATTGGTTGGTGATGAATTTGGATTTTTCCTCTGATTCATTGTGCCTGTTTGTCTGTAGTAAATGCCTCCCCAGTAAACAGCAGGTATCAGACAAAAGCACATCAAGTATGGACAGGGAACCTTAGGTGATATGCAACAGAGTTAGCATGAAGTTTAAGCAAGTATTTCTAGTTGGTGCTGACTGCTGCAGGCCATGCTGAGGTGGGCATTTGTGCAGACAAGTGTTGCAGTCTTACTTAATCAGCCTTGTCAACAAGAAGATCTTACTACTTCCATTTTTATCTGTAAAATAGTAGGACCCTGAAGGTTTACTTGGTAAACTAACACAGACCCAGAGGATACGCTGTCAATGCATAACCATTAGGACAAAGAATGTTTTTAATGTTACTGCCTTCTGGAAAAAGAGCACTGTGGAAGGGATATGCAAGCCAGCAGTGGACAAATTACCAGGATGTTTGTGTCATTCCCGTGTTCTTTGACAACACAGGTGTAGCAACTAACAGAGTGTAAGGTTCCTTTGAAAGTCAGGCAACTGAGAAGTTGCAAAGTGATTACCTGAGACTGTGAAATAGATTAATTAACAAAGAAAAAAAAAAATGCAGTGCTTAATAAAAAGTTTCATATTCAAGGTGTCTGCCAGGTGTTTTCTGCTTTCAGTGCTATTTTTCTCCCCACAGCAGGGAATGACATTTTCCATTTTAATCAGGAATACTGCTAGCACTTAATGCTGGAACAGGGGACCAAATGCAACTTACGATATAATCTATCTTTTCAAACTTTTTTGAAGGGTTTGTCATCTCACCTTGCACTCAACAAGGCCATTAACATTAGTGGAATTTTCAATTGTTGACTGTTTTTCAGTTTAGTTGGCCTGGCCCACTGTCCTACAGCTACAGCTTTGGTCCCTTAATACTGCAGAAATCCATACTGCTGTGGTGACAGAGATCTGCAATACTGTGAAAGTGAATGCTGTCCCTGGTATTTCTATGAAATTCCATTCTATTTTTCTGTCACAATGCAGAAAAAATGAAAATTTTCTCTAGAGAAATTGTCCTTAAACTCTTCAGCATGTGTTTTGAGACCATCTGAAAGCTTTGCTAGAGTGGGGGCTCTGTTCTGTCCAGGTGAAATACACTCACAAGTAACAGAGCTCAGGAAAAATTAATTACTTCAGTGGGCTTAATTTTGTAAGTTAAAAAGTCAGCAGTTTGATATAGCAATTAGTTTTAAAGAAATAATTGTATAAAGGAAGGTTTCCTAATCTGTGTGCGCACATTAAGAGATCAAAGTGATGAAGGGTTATGGCAAAGCCAGGGGTAGGACATAGCTCCAGATTCAAGTGCCAAATTTAGCTATCTACGATGAAGGTGTGTACATAAGAGTTAGGTGCCTTAAATTCCCCTTATGGTTAATGGAGATCTAGTCAAAACAGTCAGTATAATATAGAGAGCTGTACAGATTCACTTCTGTACATTTGGTTTGGTGAATTACTATATTGAATTGACTGGACCAATAGGTTTGACAGGATCTCTGTTAATTAAAATGTGAGATTATAAAATACATGTATCTATGGTTCCCATGTAGATATATACATTGTAGATATCTAAATTTTGAATCTGAATCTGAATCTCAGTCCTATACTTGGCTCCTCTGTAGCACTTCATCACCTTGATCTTTAAGTTGCAAATATACAGGATGAAACCTTCTCTTTGCATAATCAGTTCAGATGACTGATGTCTCTAGAGCTGAACCCTTGGGTGGAATGAATCCTGCCTTACTTATGACTCTGTATCTAAATAGCCTTAATTTTTATACCTAAATGAAGTACAAAAAGAAGCCACTCACTCATTTTAAGTGAAATCTGATAACTAAATTCAGTGATATAGATGTGTAAGAGAAGGACTTACCATCCAGGCAGCTAGGAAGATGGTGGGAGGAAATTATTTTTTGGAGAAAAAAACAGGAATACTGGGGAGACCTGAGTTGAAAACACGTCAAAAAGAGAGTAAGCAGAACTATATATGGACAACTTGGAAAAAGTAGAGACTTGAGCTGAAGAACTTGTAAAGGAAGAATTGGTATGGCATATAGGGAAGGTAAATGCTAAAGGAATGACTTGTAGTTCACAAGGGAATTGATCTGTTTCTCTCAGTACATGCCTTCCTAAATCAGGCTTGCCGGTAAAATTCATTTGGTGTTCTATAGAGACGAAAGACCCAGTTTTACACCCAACAAAGGCAGCACCAAAATTCCAACCTATTTCGAAGGAGAAGAGGTTATGTGTCCAATGAATGTGTGGAGAAAGAGCTGCCTATGTCTGTTATCCCACCGAATAAATTGGCCTGGGATACTTCTGTTTGTCTACCAATAAAGTATTCTGGCATCTCAGATAGGTCATTGTGCTCTTAAGTGTTTGGGCATTGTTTCTAAATGACTTGCTGCCTCTGAAATTACCATTTAATAAATTATTTCACTTGATACAAGGGTAATAATATTCTTAAATGTGACTGTTAATTCCCTCATACTACAATTTTATAATAGTTCCTCTTCTAAAGGTAAATTGTTGGCACAAAGCCGTGCATTACTGGCTGGGGTTTGCAGGGAAAGACTGGATGTCCTAACCAAGTGTCAGTGATCTTTTTCAGCGTTCTTCCGTTCGCGGCAGTTGTTGAACCCAAGCGCAGGACAAAGTTATTAATGGAACAATAATTCTTAGGTGTTTTGACAAGGCTTTCTATAAACGGTATGCACTGCAGGGAGGTGAAACAGTGGAAATGTTAAGTGAACTAAATCCGGCAACTGGAATTCTTCATTTACTTTTCATATTTTGGTAAATCAGCTTTTTTTTTTTTTCCCCAAGAAGAAGAATATATGATTTCAAGTTGTTAATCTGAATTGCTTCATAGTTTTTCAATTCTACAACAAGTTCAGTAAGCACAAAGATGTTCATACTGCCCTTTATTTTCAGAAGCTTGAATGTGATAAACCTATAACATATGTCATTAAGTATGTGCCCAAAATTATATTATGCATTGATTTTAATTTTTTTTTCTTTTTATTATTATTACAAGATGGAAAATAAAACCAGTAAATTCAAATATATGAAATTACTGTTTACCTTTGTGTCTCAAACTGGAGCCAAAAAAAAGATCCGGTGAACTGCCAAGTATTCGCAACTCTCATGTTGCAGGAATTGTCAGATACTTATATGATTGGGCAAGGCATATAAGTTTCTAGCCACATTTTATAACAAGGAAATGAATTCTAAGGAGATAAGCAGGTCTCAAATCTTGTCTTTTGGTATTATACAAAAACAGTGGTTTAAGGAAAGCAAAACAACAGTTTTTCTTGGTATGCTCCTGCCCAAAAATGAACTACATTTTCCAAAATTCCAATGATTTCTTTTGATTACTTGAGAAACCAAGCTGTGTACAATCATAAAGGAGAATGTAAAGAGCCTGTGTAAGTGTTCATGATCTGTGCTCATAGTAACAATTCTTCCTTCAGTATCTCTCTCAATCCATTTTAATCCATTTAAAAATCAATAATATTCCTTAATATTTGTTTGCTTAAAAGAGTTCAGGCACCTGGAATGCCATACAGGATATTCCTCTAAATGTGTTAGTGGAGACCTACCATATGTGTGCTTTGTGCACTAATTTCGGACAATCTTTTTACAGTGTATTTAGATTTGGATGTAACTTAAAGTGGCTTACTTTCTAGCTTTTCTTTCATGAATAAATATAATACGGTAAAACACAAGTGTAAAAGGTGGGGAATGCTTGGTTTGCTGAGATTTTTCATTACATATAAAGATGACAAAAGAAACTTTTCAGCCTCCATTAAATGTGGATTCATGTGAAATATGGTTTGATTTCCTCTTTAGAATCACAAAGATTTTTTTCTTCAGTCTTCCAGGTAAGATTTGAAAGCCTGGAAGTATAGCTTTTGCCAAGGATTAGAATAGGACTGTGTGACTAACCAAAATTATTTGGAAAAGAGTGTATAGAGACATTGGTTCCATATTAAACTTCAGTATATTTTAATGTAATGAATAAACGCAGCACAGATTAATTTTCAAGCATGGTTTAATAAAATGTAAGTGTTTTGACTCGGGAACATTGTTTAATGGGAGTTTTACTGTAAACTATATAAGCTCATTAAGAGGCTTATGGATATCTTTTCTGAAAAAAATTCTGTAAATGAACATAGTTTTTAAAGAAAATGAAGGAACTGTAGCATGGATGTAGCTCAGACATAACGAAGAAAAGCACTTTCTAGTGTTCTCTGTGTAATATGCCCGCAGTTCTGACAATTCAACTGGCACTGAACTGAATTTTACAAAATGAACTAAATGAGATGCCATTATACAAGCAGAATTAGGAAATGGTTCTTTCACCTCTGGATTAGTTTAATGGCATCTTTGACATCTGTGTCCTGTGAAATTTTTATCAAGCATACATTTTTGTGTAGGGTGGAAGACAAAATCACCAATGTAATCAAGCTTACTAGGCACCTAATTTAAGCACTTTCTTCTGTTATGTACTTCAGTTATTCAGATTCATGTAGATTACGTTAGGAGAACGAGTTCCCAGATTTAGATCCTAATTCTGCACAGAGAAATGTATTTCAAAAGGTCTTTTCAGTTAAGCTACTTATTTACATAATAGCACTTACACATAAGGCATCTGCCACAAATTTGCAACAAATTCAGTTTAACGTAAATTTGATTTTGGTCTGAATTGTAATGGAAAAGAGGAAAACACGAAAGTAACAAGCACCATACATTAGTAATAGGGCTTCATAAAAAAGATGCATTTTAACTTACATTTAATGTTTGTTTAGACAGCTGTAATTAACCTAATTACAGAAAGAATTTCATATTTCTGTGTAAAAATAGTCTTATTTATATTTCTTAATTAACATTATGTTTTTAAACACCATAGTAGATGTCTGCATTTTTGTTTTGCTCTTAGATGAATTGCTGTCTGGAGTATAAGATTTGTAGCTTTTAGATATTGGTGGGTTTTTTTTCCATTTTTCATTTATTCCTTAAAGTAGGCAATTGATTTTTCCACTTTTTAATTCAAAAATCATGGGAAAAATGTTTGCTTTGGCACTTGTCACTGTGCAGAGGTTAATCTAGCGCTAAGAAAATAATACTTAGGAAATAGGGCTGAATGTTTAAAAATACAACTTAGTAATAGAATTTGAAATGAAGCTACACTGATTGTTCCTGGTGGCAGCTTTATGTTATAAATTTGCTAAAGGTCACAAAGTTAATAACTTGGAACTATTTTTCCCAAGATTAAAACCCAGATTTGTTACTTTTGGAGAGAAACAAACTGACAACCGCAGCCAGGAGTGCCTCATAAAACTGTGGTTTGTTTGATTTGAGAAAAAGTGAAATTTATAGGAATGCAGAAATATACTGAAATCTGGGACCAAATTTCTGGAAGTCTGGAAAGGTTGTACGACAGTGAAGTAAGTTGTATGCTTATGGTAAAATAATCTTTTCCATAAAAGTTAGTTTTAATGAAGAATGCTACTATTTGTTATTAAATAAGAAGATAACTCTTGCTGTAGTCCCTATCCTGGTTTCCTCTTTACGCGTTTCTGTGGTGGATAATACGAGTAGTAAGCTTATGTTTTGGAGACTCTGTAATTCTCCAGTCTTTTTCATAAAGTTCTGTTGGACACTCAGCCTACTGCTATTTCTAGAACTTGCTCGAAAGAACAAAGTTTTATGCAACTTTAAAATATGTGGTGTCCTTTTAAAGAAAAAGTTACATTTTATTAGAATACAATACATCCTATAAAAAAATATTCTTGCAATAGGATAAAGAAACCCTTGTTCTTAAGCTAGCAAGTATATATTAAACTAATGGCCAAATATTATTGTTAGTTATATTTCAAGATTACAGGAAAATTGGCAATACTTGGGGCTTACAAGAGAACTGGAGATATTTGGGGAAAATCACTGAATGACTCATCAAAGAAGATTAATATAAATTAATAAAACTACTAGAATTTAATAGATGGTTTGGGTTTCATTAACCTTATTATGGGCTGAGAACTTCCTGGAGGTAAGTACAGTAAATAAAGCCATATGTGTCTCTGTTTGAATATAAAGTTTTTCCCTAATTTAAAGCTCAAATAGATTTGTGGTGCAGTAAATAACTTACAAAGATACTTTTAATAATCTGGCCCACGAATTTAATAATTTTCGCTTTTTCACAGTTTTGTGTTTTCCAGGCTTTTGATTGTATGATCTGCCCTACTTTTAAGACTTCAGGAAACCTCAACAATCACAGTCTTCTCTCTCTTATAAATAGGAGAATTTCAGGGTCTTCCACCTAATTCAAAGTGTGGAGAACTAGAATCATGTTGAAGTATTAATCTTCTGAAAGATAACTTGACTATAGCAGGTTCCTTCCAGTAAGTCTCTTCCAGATTTCACAGAATGTTCCTTCCTGAGCATGTTTGAGATGCATTGCCATTTGGGTATTTTGGATAGTGTAGCTCTCTGCTAGTTTATTCACTGGCTGCTGGAACCATTTTGCTTATAATGGAAAAACTTTACTCAAGTGCATTTTCAAGAGATCAGAGTGAATTAATCTAACATCTTCTGGAATGGCAACAAAGATCTAGACTCTTCACATCCATTTTAAATACATAGAGCTAGATGTAATCGCCATCCATGGATTCCCTTTTTATCAATTGACAGAAACTCACACCTCCAAAAAGTGAGTCAGGTCTTCAGAGAGCTGAATCACTTCATGCAAATGCTTCTCTCTCCAGTGACAACAGGAGGAGGTTAGGATGACTGCATATCCAACCCATTCACTTCTATTCATTCCATTCTGTTGCCAGATGAAGATAAAGGACTTGGATGGGTAGATAGAATAAATATATATATAATATGTATAGAAGTAAAAATATAGAAAATATATGTGATATATATACAAATAAAAGACATTATATATATATTTGTACAGATAGCACAGTTCATCATGTACTTGTATATGGTGATGAATTGTGCTTTTATTCAGTTATGGATTAGTAAAGCCAATATCCTTATTTCAATAAAATCACAAAGTATCATGCCTGCCTTCAAGGCATGATCTGTATTTATCAAAGTCAGAAGATCAGGCTTTTATTGTAAGTTAGAGAGTGATCAGTAAAAACAACTCTTTAATTTAGACTTCTTTTAAAAATCATAAAAATCAAATTAAATTCAAGTTGACGGGTTTTATTTTTTATGCTGTACATGGGTTAATGGTCAGGCATGTAGCAACTGCATTAAAAGCTTACAAAACTGTACAATGTTGAAATAAATATTTTTCAGCTCAGTTTCACAGCATTCTGCCAGTCTTTCTCATTTTGAATAATACCTTTTTTTCACATTGAATCCTATCTTTTCTCACATGCAATTTGTAGCAATTACTCACCAAAATTTGATTTTGTGATAAACAGTTGACAGAATCTTCCAAATTGAGACTTAACTTATTTTTGACTGACAGCAGGTTCATGTTTGGGGCGTATTAATAGATCGGAAAATGTGACCATGTCAAAAGTGGTGCTGTCTCAGCAGGTTGCCTGTAAATCAATTCAACGATATTTTGATCAAGTACCGTAAATATTTAGGTGTGAGAGAAAAAAAGATAGTAAATGATTGTGACCATGGGATGCTTTATAAATATTTTATTATCACCATCCATCATCACCTTTTGGGAATAACGACTTTTTTAGGCAGCAAAATGAAGAGCTACATAAAGAAAAAAGATTCATGCTGAAAATGAATATTATTCCAAATACTTGAACACTGACTGTGCTTTGGTCTCATTAAGCAATCCAGTCAAATTTAGAAAGCTCATTTGAATCCTCTATGGAATTTTGATTTGTTAGATTGTCCTGCTAAAATTAAATGTATGGCAGGAAAAAATGCTACTTTTGAGGAAATAAGATTAGATGAGATAGCATTCTTCATAGGAGTAGTGTCAGTGGACAAGAAGATGGATGAGTACCATGCCATGCTGAAGATGGGTGCAAATTTATAAAGATATGCTGACTGCTCTTTGTGTGCCATAAAGTCTGTCTAAATAACAATATCCTCTCAGGGAGAGAATCTGCTGTTCTGGCTGCCCATGTATTATTATATTTGGACTATTTCCATTTGCAAATGTTGACTTTTCATCTGTGACCAAAGAATGAAATCTGTATGAGACATGTATGAAACATTTAATCTTTATTTATTTGTTAACAAAAGGGGCTTTTTGCCAAATCCTGTTTGCACTTCTTTTTTCCCGCTGTCCCTGGAAGGTGACAGTCTGCATCCACAATGTGACGCTTAAGCTGAGAATACAAATTGCAGTCATTTGTGGGGTTTTGTTTGTTTGTTTGTTTGTTTAATGACAGAACGCATTAAACCAGAATAACAATCCCAGATATTATTTTGCATCTTCTGTACTCCTAAAGTGTACACTACAATTGGCTACATTTGTCTGTGAAAGTTTATAGAGAATACAATTTTATGTTAATATTTGCTGATACATAGATTTTTAAAACCAGAAGGAACCACTAGATTATCTAGTGAACCTACATTTTTTTTACTACAAAGTATAAAGTTTCACCCAGTTAAATTCTGAAAAAAAAGGGTGGCATAGAGATCTGAACATAGGCGATGTGCAATCCATGATAAGTAACAGAGCTGAATTTTTATGACCAGTGAAGATCACTGAATCATCCAGGTTTGAGTTGTTCAGTGGGAAGCTCAGCACCACTCCGGATCATGACTGCTTTGGAATGTCTCCTGTGGCATCTTCCTACACCCTTGATTGCATGGCCCTTGTGATTTCAAAGAATGTTGTAACTTGCCTGCAGAATGGTTGCAAGACTAACATTAGCAAATTCATATAAAAATGTATTTCTTACTCTGAGATGTCACTAAGAGTTAAGTCCCAAATAAATTCAGTATTAAATAATTTCTGTTATAAAGCCCCAGAACTAAACCAGAAATGCAATAACATACAGCTGAAATAATTTCATGGGTATGTTTAGATGGCAGGGGCAGAGAGATGTAAATGTGACCTGCCTATAAACTGAACTTTCTATTTCCAAACAAGCTGGTTTGGAAGACTTCATGGGATTATTAACAACTCTAAACTACTAAACTCTGCTGAAATTCCTTATGTGCTTTCTCTAAGTGTATTTGCTTAGGCATAGCAACATGCAAACTTAGTTTTGTGGCACCTGCTCTGCATCTAGCTGGACAGTAGGTAAAGCAGCCTATTTGTTCCCATCTGCAGAAATAGGCCACAAAATTCCTTTCAAGAAATGTGTAGGTAAGCAGGTCTAGGAAACCAAAGGCTTTATTCTCAAAAGCATTGTAAAATGAATTCCATTTCTTGGAAGGTGTCCTGCCTTGGAAAATGCAAGGAACTAAAAATTTGTCTAGGCTGCCAGTCCTTCAAAGCATGGATTTTATGGTACATGACTATTTCCTGAACATGCACACATGGAAATGCATACAGATTTATATACAAGTATGCCAATGCAGAAAAAGTAATTGGAAATGAGCACAGAAAGTTAGGCCAGATAAAAATAACATATTGGCAACAGAGCCATTACTCATGGAGATGTAACTTGTAAACAGTAATGGTATTAAATTTCTAGGAAGGATAGCAGCAAAAAACCAACCAAGCAATCTAAGTAACTCTCCCTTTCGTTGTAGCTTTTGCACTGGAGCAGCTATAGGTGAAAGGAACTCAAGACAAGAAATACAGAATACTTTCTAATAGTGATCATGGTGTTAATAGACATGCTTTCTACAGTAGATTAGTAATTTCAGCATTCCCTAGGTGTGTAAGAAATCATAGTATAGTCTCCTTCTCTGCAGGAGAGATTACAGAACTGTTTCTCATTTATGAGAAGAGCTCTTGTTACCAAGATTGAGGTTGATTGTTGCACATCTATAGGAGAGAGGGACCAGAATCTATCAGGAAGAAAAGGGAACTGGAGCTAAACCTTCCAGAAATGTTCTAACCACAAGTGGTCTCTGCACAATGTTTGAAACAAAAGGCAGGTGCCCTTTCTGTAGTCAGCCTATGGGTATAAACTAGAGGAGGGGAAAAAATCAGCCTACTGTACTGCTGTATTGTTCAAAGCTACAACCTGTTGGCATACGTTGTTAAAACGCCAACCACATCGAGATATTCAAGGTATGAAGGGAAGGGAACACTTACTTTCTTAACTCTGAAAAGGTTTAGGCATGAAGCAATCTCAGTCATCAGAAAACTGAGGCAATTCTGTGTAGAAGCAGAATTTCAAGTAGCTGAATAATCTTGCATTTCAAAATGTAGCTGCCCATGGAATCAAAGAACTCATGCATGATTTTTGAAATGATAGTTGGGATCTTAGACACTGACATTTCTGTGGAACCCATCTGGATCACTTAGGTACTTCACAGAATTGTGTAGAAAATATTATTCTGCCAGGCTTTCTTGTCCTTTCAGAAAATAGTTTAGTTGCTGAATTTCTGTGTTCTGGACAGTACCTCCCACACACCCTTACACCCCACCC
>NW_009205609.1:19993-54608 GCF_000690835.1 Fulmarus glacialis
CCTCCCCCGGCTTCCTGTCACTCCTGTTATTGTGCTAATCAAGGATTCTGGCAGCCTATCTCTGCTAAGTAATGCAGATATAAGCTAGCCTTACGGTATTATTTAGTTCAGTAATGATGAAAAAGAAGCTTGGGCCAAGACAGGGAACAGAAACTAGCAGGGGTTTCTTCATCTGTACCTGAATACAGAGGATGCAACTCCAGGAAGGGGAGAGAGAAGCAGCGGGTTACAAGGTGGTAGTGATAAGTCTACCAAAACTGGTAGCAGCAATGGTAGGAATCCAGGGACCTTGGAACAAGGTGATTTGGGGGCAAAATGTGATTTTATCAGCACTGACTGTGCCAGGTGAAATGACTATGCAACAAACCACTAAAAATATATTTTTAGTAGTCACTGAAGAATCTTTTTGTTAATTAATAATACCAAGAAAACACATCCAGCAAAAAAAAGCTGTGTAGTCTTGGATTATTTTTTTTAAGAGACTAGAAATAAAGAACAGCCTTTCTCATTTATTTGGCTGATATTTAAAAGAAAAAAAAATCAAAAGAATCTTTTCGTTATAAACCGTTTTCCAGTTTTTATATTTGTTATATACAATAGTTGCAAAACCTCTATGAAATGTAATAATGTAATTTCAATTCCAATATATGTAGGGAAGGCTGTAAAAACATGTGGTCTCAGAAAAGGTCATTTAGTAAAGTAGCCCGTGAAAGCTTAACAAAGCTTCTGTATTTGAGGTTAAATAGAGCTGAAAATGTTGTTGCTGTTGTTTTCTTTTTTCTTTTTAAGATGCAGTATTAAAAGTTAAATGAATATGACTGTCTGAAACACAGCTATGGCCATGTTCAAATACACTATACTTAATGTTGGTGCCCTCAGGCAAAGAGTACCCATTCATTTTTTTGAGGACAAAAAGTCTCACTGAGTGGAACTTATCTTGTGGTCTTGACTCTTTCAGAATTGAAGAATTTTCTGGCTTTAAGCAAGAGGGTTTTAAATAAACAGGTTGAAAAGCAGCTGGTTAAGCTGCTGGTCACTCCAGAAGCTAGTTGCTAATTGCAGCAGTAAGTTAATCAATGAAATAGCAGTTTAGCTTCTGGGTACAATAAAAACAGATAAAAGACCACACAGAAATTCCAGCATTAGGGTATGACCGGCTCTTGAGTGGCATACATTATTTTCCTTCTTACACCTGTCTGCTTCTGAGGAGGCAAGTCATGCATCTGCTTGACAGCTATTAACAGAATAAAATAACAACAAAAAAGCATTTTTTGGTAAGATCTGATATAAATATTTACAAAGACAATTTAAGGGAGTGTTTGTTATGCACTTTTGTGTTTGCTTTCAAAACATTTAACTCCAGAGACAGATGGCTTGTACAGTTTTATCAGCACTTGTGTCATTATGTATTCAAGCAGCCAAGACTGATAACCAGCCTCATGTATTACGGATTGTTCAGAGAACAAATACTTTGAAAAAAACCAGCACATATCAATAAAGTACTTCAGTGTGGAAAAACTTGATACAGAAATTTCAGTGACATTTTTATGAGGAGAAAGGAAACAAATTAATGCAATTATAAAATTAAAGCACCAGGAACAGGTTTTTAAGTGGTGTTATTGTATGTGGTAATGAAACAACTTTAGAAAATTGGGTGAAAGCTATTGTTCAGCAGTGGTGGAGGAGAAAGATAATTACCATTAAGTCAACATTATGCTTTCTCAACACAAAGCAGCCAACACTTCAGTGCAGGCTACCCCCAGAAGATCTCTCTCCCGTCATACTGCTCATGATCATTTCACTTCATGCTACTGAATAGCAACCTGAATAATAAGGAGTCTTAGAAAAAGAATAAACTGTCTGTACTTGAGAACATAGTTACACAAAACAGACACTGAAAAAAACCATATTCTTGAAAGCCTCTCTTTTTTTTTTTTTTTTTTTTGTAGGTAAGGTCCTTTTTTTCCAAAATCTGTTTTCATCTTTTTCCTGTATTTCACAGTAAGACATTAATAGACTTCCCTAAATCATTATTAGCAATAATATTTACAAAAACATTATGCTTGTATCTAAGGGCCTTAACTGGACATCAGGTGTGACAGGCACCACACACATTATGAATGAAGCTGCCTTTTTCCTGAATCAGAAAGCATGATCATTCCTTGTAGTAGCCTAACAGTAAAATATATTATTTTAACAATCTGCAATTCTAAAAAAAAAAAAAAATACTTTGTGGATTTATTTTTCTCTTGTGATGGCTTAAACCAAAAGCAATTAAAATAGTTGTTATTAGTTATATATTAGATGAAGTCTTGCAAGGCATTTTGTTAACTCAAACCTCACAACATTTTAATAAGGCAAGTAAATCTTCCCTGCATTTTACAGATTAGAAAACATGAGTCAGAGTACTTGAAAATATGCATACTCATCGGAGGAGGAGTCTGAACCTGCTCTCAATTCTGCACATGCATTTTATTAATAGATTTTTACATACAGGAATATGTAGAGGTGTATGCAGATTTACAACATACCTCACAGATATTTAAACAGTTATACAGCTAAAAGAAGTCTTGCCTTTGGTTAAATCTCTGCATAGGAAAGGTTGACTGGAGGAGGACTTGCACACAATAGTTAATTTTTGAAGTCTAAGTGGGATAGTAGTATTTTGTTAAACCAAAAAAAATCAAGGAGCTGCTCCTCCTGAATAGGCGATCATCTTGGCATTGTTACACCATTCCTGTCTGCTGCTCACAGTAACAGATATCTAAATATTCCAGTGCTCTCCAGAAAGTTTATCAACTTAAAGATGGCTAAAGCAAAGGATGTTTATAATCCATTCTGAGTTTAACAGCATTAACTGCTTAGAACTGTTACTAAAGAAAGCAAAACACATGAAGTAAATCTTCCAAAGAGTTTGACATGTAACTTATAGGACCACATGCATATTTAGTCCTAAGTAAAACCAGCTTATTACTCATTTGAATTTTAAATGGAAAGAAATGTCTTACTTCTTGAAATTTATTTAACTAAACAGGAAAAGTAACTTATCCCCTGCAGAACTATAGTACTGAAGGCTCTCCTGTTAATCTTTTATTCCACTGTAGATTGGAAGCACAGAGTGTATGCACTGTATTTCTTGAAATGTATCATTCTGTGGTGAAAGGTTTTGTTTGTGTTCTGAAAGTTTTAATCCCTGCCAAACCTTTCCTCCTTTGTCAGCAAGATAGTATCGTACTGTGAGAGTAGGCAGGTTGAAAATAGTTCTGCCACTTCTCACTTTCTTCCTCTGAAAATGGGAAAAAACTAATTAAAATTAAATTTCTATTGTCAGGGAAAAAAAAAAAAAATCAGCTTTTAACCTATAGATTAACCTTTGGAAATATTAACAGTATACCGTGGGTACTTCCTGTACTAAGTACTTGCCTCAGTTTGATTATAACTTCATATTAGAGGATTCAAAGAAGAGCTTTATAGAAAAAAAAATATCTTCCAGGGAATTATCACAGTTCTCATTTTAGAATCAAGGTTCTTGGTTCTCATTGAAATCTCTGCTAAGCTCCTACTTTACAGACACTTTTTCTTTTTTTCCTAATGGTTCTGGCTTAATTATTTCATCTTGTATTGACCTAAATGGAAAGTAGCATTGACTCTATACATTTTTCATGTTCTAGTTGTCAGCAATAGGACACTTTCTTATACGGAGAATGCAGAAGCAACTTTTATTATGGTTTATTATATTCTGTCACATCAACAGCATACTGGAAATTCTCCAGATATTCAAAAAGAGGAGCTACCCAGAGATAAGAAGATTAACTAATTACATTGTAGCATGTAAAAATATACCTGATTGCATTTTCTATATGTGTGTGTAAAAGCAGTGGGTTGATAATCTGTGGAACTTACTACCATAAGTTGTTATGTGCCAGTTAAACGGAAAAAAAAGCAACTGTGAAAGAAAAGCAATTTCCATAAAATTAATTGGGATAATTTCAGTATTCAGGAAAAGATCTGTTACTAAGGGTAATTTATTGTATATGCATGGAGTACAAGAGAATGAAATATTTGGCATCATAACACAGAAATCTTTGTTAGAGTGTCCTCACTTATCATTTTGAGTCTCAATTGTATTATTATAAAGATACATCTTTTTTGCAGATACACTACAGACATTTTTCTTCTGATTAGCACTGCTTTTTAAGATGCTTCATAACTTCACTATTCATGCCTACCTGCGAAGGTTCTTTCTCAAAAATCAATCTGTAATTTCCTTTCTGTCACTGGGTTGTTTAGTCAAGGAAAAATGTCTCCTTAACTCTTCAAATGTCTACAGCGCTAGCCAGTTGATTTACTCCGAAGTCAAGAAAAGGCATTTCAAATTCCTGCTCAAAATTACAATACAGTTAGCAAAGAATCATGACAAAGCATATCTCAGATATTGAGAAATATCTAACAAAGACACACAGAGTGATTTCTCTGCCTTTTTCCTGGCTTGCCCTTCCTCATACATCCAGTCTGAACAGATGAGCAAATTCAGCCATTTAGAAATGCAGTAAGACTGAGAGAAATTTAGTGCTGCTGAAGACATGGGTGACCTGTCTGCTTGATTGCAAGACGCCTGCACCTGGACAGCTGTGTCCTCAGTAGTGTGTGAAAAATGATGTGGATATTTAATACGCATAGTACTTCAGCAGACTTCATTTCTGCCTCTTGTGGTCTCATATTCCTGACTTACAAAAAATTATGAGAACAGTTCTTTAACAAGAACAAGATTTACATAAGCCTCCTTTTTTTTTATTTACCCCTTGATTTTTATCGTTGCATAGCAGCTATCTGAGATGTGTTTAATGATCAGAAGAATTACAGATTTTATTCTCTTTGCTGTTGCAATGTTTTGAAGTGTTTCATGGTTCTGTATTAAATCCGGCAAAGTTTAACTTCTCTCTTGTTGGGAGTATGCATCAGAGTTTTATGCACTGGGTAGACATCTAGAACTATGCACCAACCCATGGTTGTAAAATAGTAGACATTAGAATAATCTTGCATACAGAGCATTCCTTTGGGCAAGCCCATTTTTGGATAGTATGAATGTTTTTCAGTTTGCAGTAGGCTGTTCGTTCACCAAGGTTCTGCAGCAGTAAAGTGAATTGAAAGCAGAAGAGAATACGTCCAAACTGTAGGCCTTTACAAGCAGCATTAATTCTCACTCAGAATCTGCATGGGTATTTTTACTTCCTCTGACGTTTTCACCTACCTAGCTCTATTTTCTTAATATGACTGAAAAAGGGAGTTCAGTTTATTCATGCTAGGATCCGAGACTGATAACTTAGGGCTAATTGAACTGTATTTCCACTTCTGGAAACTACATAGGTAACATATACAGAGAGTATATGCCCTCCAAAGGAACTACTCTCTAGCAGAATGAAAATGTATCTAGGATTTACAAGCACAATATTTTGTTGCAGAATAATCGTTTTTTCTCACGAGGTATATGTACAAATTTAATGCCAAATATCATGCTCTAATATTACGTCTTTTTTTTCTCTCTCCCTCTTTCTTCTTTCTGTTTGTTTTTCTTCTACAGATGGGCCTCTTGGGCCACGAGGATTAGCTGAAGCTACAGAGATGTGTACTCAAGAATGCCTGGTTTTGGGTCACTCAGACAACTGTTGGATGCCTCCCAGCTTGGGCCCATACCAACAGCCAAAGTCTCCTCTCTCCACCTTTGCACCTCAGAAAGAATGGGTTAAGAAGGACAAACTAGTTAATGGACACACATTGACCAGGACCTGGAAAGAAGATAGCAACAGAAACCAGTTCAGTGACCGAAAGCAGTATGGTTCTGGTGAGGGCCATTTCAACACTGGCAACCACATGACTGACATTCCTCTGGCCAACTTGAAGTCTTATAAACAGGCCTCAGGAGCTGTTGAGAGTCCAAAGGAGCACCAGCTATAAGAAATGGTTACTTTGGACCAATGACTTTAGCCTACTTAGACTTGCTAATACTGTGTGTGTGTCAGAGCTTTATGTACTGGGTAGACCTCTAGAACCATGCTTCACCTAGCAGAGATATGCATATCTTTATGTTAGCACCGTGGAAGGTATGATGTCCTGCAACATGAAAGAGTGATGGTTTTGTTAAATAGACATGATCAAAATCTGCGGAGATCTCTCCAGTTTGCAAATATCCTTTTTTTGTGTGTTTGTTTTTTGACCCTGGACTGCTGCTATGAACAACAGAAGATGCACTTGGAGAGTGAGAGAGCAAGAAAGTTCAGTGGCTTGCAAAGATTGAAAAGCATATCCAGTTAGAAAATTTGTGCTTTTGTTGTCATTGATCTATGCTGGGACCGTTATACTTGAGATCATATTGCAAACAAAACAACTGAAACTGTAAACATTAAACCTATTGTGCTATTAACATTGTTAGTGGACACTTATAAGTCGATCAGTGTTCAAATACTTGTAAATAGAAACAATTATTACTTACAATTTTTGTGTACTTATAACGTTCACTTGAAAAGATACTGTAGCATATTTCTGTGTTTCACAGTTGCTTTTTATTTTCTTTCATTTGCTTCCTGTTGTTTTGCTTTTATTTTCAGTGATGGTGTTTCTGTGTTAGTAGTCTGTCTGACACACAATGTTCCAAGGAAATAAAAACACTTGTGTTAAAAGTGAAAAAAGGAGTGATGGGGTGGGAGGGAATGTTGCTTGTAGAAAGGAAAAAAAAAAGATATTTCTTTCTATATAGTAGCAAATGATGCCAGCATTCAGGTAGAATTTCTTCTTCTTTTTTTTTTTTTTTCCTTTTCTTTTTTAATATTAAGAAATGAAAGGACTTGTGTAAGGGCTTAAAAATTTAGCATTTTTTTTTTTTAAATTCCATTATGTTTCATAAAACAGGGAAACTGCAAAACAAAAGAAGAATATTTAAATTTGTGGTCGTGTGTGAGAGGGAAAGTTGTTTGTTTGGAATCCTTGATCAAATTAGCTGCAGTCTGTCATTTAATGAGTGGTAGCTGACATTGGTCTCATCTGGAATATACAGAGGAAATTCTACAGGAGTAAAGTATAATAATCATGTTTTTCCAATTGGGCAGGTGTGTGTCTATACTTAAGACAGTTTGTATTGCTGAAACAGCAGCATTTGTGTTGATCTTCATCTGCGTTAATGTTGTAGTAACACAAGTGTTTTTAGACCATAGCCACAAAATACTTAATGTGTTGTGCCTTCATGATGTAACAAAGCATTCTCCTGGTAGGCTAGTTGGGGAAACTAAAGGGTTAAATCTCTAATTATTGTTTAACTGTTTGTTATCATAGTTGGTCGATGCCTGGCAGGTACCAGTATCATGTCACCTCAGTCAAACCAGCAGAGTGACTCCTAATGTTAGTAAGATCTAAGTTGCACGCAAAGCAAATCCAAATCCAAACATTTTTAGACGGTTTTTGTTAAGGCATGACAGATGATTTACACAAATAAATAGCATGGGGGAAAAAAAAAAAAAAAGTCCTTACAGAAAAAAGCAAAAGTTTCTTATGCCACAGTGAAACATCAGTCTTCAAGTAACAAATTTAGCTAATCTGAAGGTGATTTTGTTCTTACCAAAAACACAAGCTTTTTTTTTCTTCTTTATTCTTTTGTATATAGCAGTTCATTTTTTTTACTCCCCCCCACCCCCCTCCACAGTATAAGAGGCATAAAAATGGGTTAGGGGTGCATTGCTTATTGCAGTACTTATGTCAGTTTGTGAGGGGTGTTTGATGACTTTGACAGAATAAATATCTAACCAGTTATCCTTGTTACTGCTTTGCCAGTTCAACGTTATTTAGTTATTCAGCTCTTGCAATAAATGTTCTGAATTCCTGATTGTGTTGTGTTAGTTCTTGGGCAGATGCCTAAGGGACTTTATTCCTGTTAATTTCTCTTTATTTCTGTTGTTGTTGGTTGGTTTGTTTCTTTGTTCCATTCTGAATTTCCAACTATTTTTCTAAGCATATCATGGTCCATTTGGTTCGTATAGATATGTATTAGAATGGAATATACAACAAATGATAAATCCTAAGGGCCATATTCTGTCATTCCTATGGTAAGTAGGTACTTATTCAAAATGAATTATTTGAATTGGGTAAAGTGTTACTTACCTAGCACAAAGGTGACAGAATCTAGCCCAGATTTGTTAGGCATACTTAAGCACATGTAATAAGCATCCTTGCATGAGTCTTTGTAATAGTACAGTGGTAGCATATAGAAAAGTCAGCACTTACCACACCTCAGTCTTTCTTTTGAGAGTCATATCAAAAGTCATATCAAAATACCGTAAATACTTTCTTATAAGGAAGATTTGTGTGGTGATATAACCACTTTTTTGCAGCACAGTAAAAAAAGAAAAAAGCAAAAAAGAAAAAAAAAAGCCCAACAATCTTGAAAAAGATATATCAACAAAAGTAACCTATTTTTGAACATGCTGAGTTTTAAAACAGAGGTGCCCTGAGTTCTCTATTAAAACCAGAAATACAATAATTATTTGAAAACCCAAATAACACCAATTATTTTAAATTATAAGTGCCTTTTTAAACAGAACATATTTGAAAAAAAAATCTATCAAAACCAGAAAGTAAATGATGTGACTATTGCTACAGGAAGAGAACTATATTCTATTCCAACCTTCAACACTTTGTGCTACCATCAACCTGTGCAGGAGGAGCACAAGCAAATATGATTTAAATTTCTGGCAGGTGAAAATTTTCTCATCTCATTTTCTCAAATTTTCTTCTGTGTAGTTTTAGATTCTTACCCAACTTTTAACTAGTTATTTAAAAACAAACAAACAAACAAACAAACAAACAAACAAACAAAGACAGAAAAAAGAGAAAGAAAAAAAAAAGAGAGAGAGAGAGAAAGAAAGAAAGAAAGAAAGAAAGAAAGAAGGAAGAAAGGAAGGAAAGAAGGAAAGAAGGAAAGAAGGAAGCAAGGAAAGAAGTATCTGCAGCACTGAGAATGTACCTTAATCCTATTTAAGCCAAAAGAACATTTTCCAGAGGTTTCCTCGGAATTTGGATTTGGCCCTAAACATGTATTCAGTAAGTGCCCATTCATTCACAACCATTTGGTTTGCTCAATCAGTAATATGAGTACTGCTAAGTAAAACTCACAAATTAAGGAAAAAAAAAGAAAGGGGGGGAAAAAAAAAAAGGTTAAATCCTGACAGGAATTCAGTGATATGTCAGATGAGTAGTTTTAAAAAAAAAAATAATTGAAAAATCCCACTGTACAGAATGAGAAGGCAGCTGAATATTTGTGACTATTCAAGTTTACTAGCTTTGAGGCTAAACATTACTTAAAATTATTGATAACGTGGCATGATATGGATGCCTCTCTGATGCCAGTTCTAGCTTTTTTCCTTCAGCTAGGAAAATTGGGTGCCGTTTATTTATTTATTAATGCACACATTTGAAGGACTGCTAAAAAGATAAACCAAAGGTTTCTTCAATAGTTCTTTATTTTTACTGTCACTGACCAAAGACCTTTTTCCAAATAGAAAATGAAAAGCGTGCATAGATATAGTTATTTAGTCCTACTTAATCTTATGCTGTGCCAACTCTTACTAAAGATAGAGTAGTCAGGTCCTCTTTCCCAAGGAACTGTCTGAAGGCAGACAAAGAAATACATGGAGCAGAATTAAGGAGGATGCAGAAATATACATTAATTTTAACAAACAGATATGAAGAAAACGATATTCACATTACTTGCTTAATGTGATTATTACCTTTTAGCAATTTATTGATAGGAATTACGATCAGAAAGAATCTTAAGGACTTGAGCATGGAATAGACTGAAGTCTAATGGAGAAACTCAGGAAGCTCTGGATACACAAATGGCATAAGAGCATGAATGCATGTCTGTGTGAAAGGAAAGAACAGGAGGCATAAAGACTGATGTAGCTAACATGAGAAAACAAAGAAATAGGGAAAAGAGGATCACAACAGCAATCGGAAGTTTAATTTTGGGATGTTTTGAACAAAGGGAGGTACTAGTAGCTTTAACAAAAAAAAGGACACAGTGAGAATCACGGGACATGGCAATAGGTGATGTCATAGGATCCATGGGACTCATGACCTGACAAAAAGCACAGGGATAGGGTCTAATAGCCTTAGGCAGTAACGTCTAATACCTCAAAATAAGTTACAAAAGTATTCCTACTGGCATGAGAGCATAGCAGTGATGTCATATCCAGTTCAGACAGAAGAACAAGTAGTCTGTGATGACTGATTTCCCGTGACCACAAAATATTTACCTGATTCAGCTGATAAAACTTTCTTATGGCATGTATCCTTGCCGTAAAGTAAAATAAGCAGTGAGAGTTCTCTACAGCATGTGTGCTCGCATGTACCAATTCAGACAGCAAGAGCAACTGAGTACTCACGGCATTATCTCTGAATGCTCAATTCTTTCCTGTTTGATACACATCTTCAGCAGAACTGAGTTCCAAAGTCTCAACTTTATTTAATTTATATGCTTGCAGTCCTTGCTGCTGTGATGAAAAACTTCAAAATGGAAATCGATTCTAGAGCAGAGCAAGGTGTTTTAGTATACAGAAAACATGATACAGTATCACCCAGAGATGTGAATCACCTCAGTATATCATGGACAGTTAAGCTCTAACTCAATTAATATTAGTTTTATTAACTTTCACTGCTGATCACGTTAGTGGACACATCCATCAAACGTAATTACCCCATAATCCAAAACCACCTTTAACTTTTCCTCGTGTTATAAAAAAACTCTTATTGGTAGATGCTTTCTTGTGAAATTATAAGATATCCTTTTTCACACATTACTTGGGTGGGTTGATTTTTTCCAGTTTGGCTTCTCCGAAATATAATACCTTTTATAACACAGCTGCTTATATTATAAACTGCTTTTCTTGTGAAAGCCTGTTTCATACTTTGTTTGCAACCAGTTGAGCATAGTAAGATCGTAACATAGAGGGCCAGATTCTGATCCTTCAGGCTTTATTGAACCTTTTATGAAGCAAAATATCAGGACCTGTCCCATAATTAGTAACAGAAATAGCAAGTCCTTTAGTATGCAGTGGACTAGCAAATGCTTGAGAAGAAGCAAATTTGTCATTTCGAGGTTTTTAAACACAATGTAGTTTATTTATAAACTGAAATTAATAAATGCAGAATTATAAGGTGGTTTTTTTTTTTTTAATTGATATAGACACATCACTTCACCAGACCCTAATAGAACTTATGTATTGATATGTATCCTCATCCTGCCAAATACTGTGCAGCTCTTTTGAGACACTGAGTGCACTTAATTTCTTCAGAACACAGCAGTAAGCATCCTCTTGTAGGAGAAGCTCAGCATTTCACAGGACTGCGTCCACAGTGAGAAGAATACAACAGACATGTATGTCATATACTAAATTTTGAAGTAAGAATGCTTTCTCTAACTGCAGCATCTCATGACTCTAACTACAGCTTTAAGCTTATACTGCTATCTAATTGTACAATAGAAAAGGTATGTCTTTAACTACCAGAAAGGATCTCAAATTCTCACTGTATATTATGAAAAGAAAAAAATGAAATAATATGTCCCTCATTTTCAAAAATAAGTTGTGGGTTGTTTTTTTTTTTTTTACCACAACCATTCTTAAATCCACTTGTTGTGTCTAGGTATTGCAACACATTCTAATATTGCATGGCATGTAAATAGATACCTTAATTACTCATAATGATATGATTATATACATATATATATAGAGATTATATATATATACTTAAATATTATCAATCACATAATTACTCAGTATTATTTAATGGAATTTTGGGACTATGGATTTTGTTGTTTGATGTACTTTAAACTGTATGAAGCAGCATATTCTTAAGACTACCCTCACCAATGCTTTTGATTATTTATTCATTAAATAAAGTGCTTTATTTTGCTTGTTATAATCCTGTTTGTACAACCATGTGATAATGTTAAACTGGGTAAGTACTGTATGGGAATTATAACTGTTTCTTTTCTTGTCTAAATATATACCTATAACAATATTTATTAGTGATCTGAGTTTTAAGAATGTGTCTTTTTATGTGTTTACTATCTCTTTGCACATGGTCCAAATTTAAAGGAAAGCTGAGATAACATTTCTTCATGTAACTCTGAATACACCAATGCTTTTTAAATGTCTTTTTGCCTTTATTCACAAGAGAAATTAGGATGAGACCCGTGCTTTAAATCAGCCATAAAATAAATGCATAATACAGTACTTAGGGTTTGCTTACTGTAGCTATCATAAGCAAACCTACATTCTTCATTTCTCAGGTAAAGATATATTAAGCCTCAGATGGGAGAGGGAGAGTCTCTGCACTCAGAGGACCGTATTTAGAACAGCTGATTTAACAGAAGATGAGTCAGAAAACTTGTACACTAAAGAGTGTTTTTTTCATCTTTCACAGTCACTCAGAGACTCAGACTCAGAACAGCTGATTTAACAGAAGATGAGTCAGAAAACTTGTACACTAAAGAGTGTTTTTTTCATCTTTCACAGTCAGCTTCCATCTTTGTTTTGTAGAGAGGATCAACTAGAATATGTGCTTCTTTGAAGAACTCAAACATTTACTGCTGATAAAACTGGGAACTGTTTTTCGTAACCCTTAATTATATCAAAGTCCATGGGAATTTTCTTGATTATTTCAAAAAGCCAGTATTTCACCAGCATTTAAATGTGTATTTGTTCGAAGGAAACTCATCTTCTGCTTTCTTGTCACTCACTGCAATATTCCATGGAAAGATTCTTGCCTTGCCTTGCCTTGCCTTCTTCCCTTCCCTTCCCTTCCCTTCCTTTCCCTTCTCTCCCTGTTCCCCCATCTCATTGCCTTGAATGTTTTCTGGAGAGGTAAGTGCTGCAGTGCCATGAAATGGTAGACCAAACTTGAAACAGTTGAGGATTCCTAGTGCCTACCCAAATTGGACTTAAGTCCCTTGGTTACTTTTTAGGGAATGCCAGATGGGCACTATTTCCACCAGCCATTTCCTAAGGCTTCCTCCTACAATTTGCTTTTTCTCACATCGCTTGAGAACCCACCTGTACTCCTCAAAGATTTCAACATTAAGCTGAATCTGTTGCTATGTTATATTTACATGTACCACTTCCTTCCTAGAATATAGAGAGGCATTTTTTTCTATTTCTTTTCAGGTAGGAAATTGAAAGTGGGATCTGTGTGGTCCTGCAGCTATGCAGACATTTTTGACATCTTGTCACATGGGTGCTAATAGAAAAGAAGGCTGTTGACCTCATTGCTTTCACAATGGAGAACAGGAGAGAGAGTGAAGCAGAAAGACAGCAAAGGGAGAGGATAGCAGAAGGCCATAAGTGTTATGTATGAGTTAGGGAAGAAATAAACTACAGCAGCAATGAAAAGAGTAAGTTTAAATGCGATGAGGAAAATTGTTATGAAGTCCCTTAAAAATGTGTTCTAAGTCTTCATATCTCTGTAACACTGTAAGAAAAGATGCTGCAATCTGAATAGGTTTGTGTACACACAGCACATCTAATAGTATTTTCTTGTGAAAAAGGGGTACTCAGAATTATGGCAAGGCTGTACTATTCTTCTGCTGAATTTCTTCCATTTGGTTTTCACATTCCTTCTAAGAAATGTTAGATTTTTTTGAGACATTGCTCTTCTGCCTGCCACATGTATATAGAGACAAGAAGCAATACTACACGTTTTCAGTGACTGAGCACTGAGTTTGACTAATGAATTTTAATATAAAATCCTTATAAAATCAATAGCTACGGATAAATTACAAATAATCCATAGACCCAAATGAACAAGAAATTATCTGTTACCAATTTGCAAAGAGAAAAAAGAAAAAATACAGTACACAAAGGATTACACTCTGGATAAACAATTCAGACACTTCTACCTCCTACCCCCCTGCAAAAGGGCATAGATGATAAAGATACAGGTTTAATGCCATAAAGTGATCGGTGGATGTCTTTTCATGTGCAACATTCTGCAGAAAGCTCTGGGTTGTGAAGATGTTTATGTTTTCATCTGATAATTAAATGAATTCAATATAAGATTAAAGAACTTCAGTCACACAAAACCAAAAATCCAATATCATATTAATAGAAAAATTAATTATTTACTTTTTTCTATTGCATGTCACTATTTAATCATTCTGTAACAAGCATTATATCCTTCTTAGTAGTGGGTAAGGAGATTCTTTAAAGAGAGTATTCTACAGGTTTATATATATTTGTGTTTTTTATAATGCAGGTTTATAGTTTGTTTTCTTTTGAGGGAGAGAAAGTTTGAATTCCGTTTACAATGTTTGTACTTTTGATTTTTTTTTTTTTAGAAGTTTTTTCAGGAATATTATTTACCACAGGGAATGGCAGAGGCCTGTGCTTTTACTGCATGATCTTGTACTCCTAGGACACTTAAGCTGTCTTTAATAGGAAGCTGCTTCTACATTATTGATAAAGATCATGCATAATTACTGTCCACCATGTGGTGTTAAGCACCCAAGAGAAAAACGAGAAAGAAAAGGAGGCAGCCACATAAAGACAATTGTTTTATTCACACAAAACCCCCTGTACTGTGTTATGAAAGCAAAATTTACAATGGTCTATTCATTCAGCCAGAACTACCTACTTACCCATGCTGACTGATTCAGCAGCACACTGTTTCCTTCTTTAGGAACCACACCAAATGAAGTCATGAACAGTTATGCCTCATGGTGGGTCTAAACCTCACTCTGAAAACGATTTGAAACGTAAGGAGCCTCTAGGTGTATTGATTTGGAGGAAAGACAATCTTAGGTAGGTCTCTGGCTCCTTAGTTTTAGATGCATAGTGGAGCAACCTTTTAAAATAATCACAAGTTCTCTACATTGTAAACAACTATATTTGAAGATCTCCAGAAAGAAACCTTTTATTCCCAAGTCTAGACACACTAGCTCTCTGCTTTATGGAGGAACAGAGTGCAGAACCTACTCCAAACTTTGCAGCTGACAGCTGTCTCTGGATACTTTACCATGTCAAATTACCCATCACTAATATTGAAAACATGAAAACCTGTAAGCAGAACAACTGTGAAAGAGAGATTGAAGTTAATATGTGCACCCTTTGGTTAGGGAAAAAAAAAAAAAAAAAGAAAGTAAGCAAACAAACTTTGTGGAAGGGTGATGGAAAGATACGTTCAAGATTTTTAGATGTCTCTTCTTTGTAAAACATGTAGCTGCAGGGAAGTATATTGCTAATATTGTGTTTTCTTTGGATGCCCTACTACGTATGGTTCAATTACCATGCTAAAGGCTAAACTCAATAAACTTACAAGCAATAATTCTACACAAATATACACTCAGTTAATATATGGTACTTGTATGGGAAATACAAAGAAATTGAGTTTCTCTGCATTTTTAGAATATCAAATGCATGATTACTGTTTATAATAAGCTTGTGGTCACAGACTCTGTAATTCTTTAGTCCTGAACAATTGCATAATTACTAATTCAACTACATTAGCACTGGGAGTAGACATGGGTGATTTCAAAAGGGATACTACTGATTTAATGAGGTCTCAGTCTGTACATTTCCAAAATTACAGAAATTCTGTTTAACACCCATTGATGCTTTTGGGTATTTGAACCAATAAATCAACCAACTGCCAACCAAAAAAAGCATTGAAAAATGAAAACAAACAGAAACGAGAATGAAATTGCATTTTTCACGATATGCAGCTACCAAAATATTATTTCCTGACTAGTTTCCAACAGTCTGGCCAGCTTTACTGTGGACTGGTTGCTGCTGAATCTATTGAATACCTAAAGCTGCCATTTGTGACAGTGTTTTTGTATTTTGAATGTTTATGGCATTGTGATTATGCTAGAACAAACATGACAATAGGCCATGGACACAGAGGGGCTATTCTGAATTCATTGCCCTTCTCTTGCATTTGCCACCTCATTTTTTTGTGTGATAGGCGGCAGCTGGCCGGATCCTGAGGTTGTGGAGCTGGTATTTTGCCAAAAGTAAATGGTTGGCAGTTCTGTCTAGAGAGGAATTTGTAAAATTTTGTGAACGTGCACTTTTTTCTTGAAGGTGTCTTTATTCTGCAAAGGTCCGTCCCTGTATTAAAAACTCCCTTTGATTTCAGTGGGAGATGGATTAGCTCAAGCAGCAGTTTTCATGTCAGCAGTCATTACACCAAATAAGGATGAAAGGATATGTCAATCAGAGACATCATAAAATCCTTAAACTCATATGACCCCAAGTAATCCTGCTGTGTAACTGACAATTGCTTTACATAGAGGAGTAAAGGGGAACAATGATCTTAACACAGAAAGATTCAGACTGCCTAAATTATAACATGTAGTTGCAGATCTACCACACAGCACCCTGTACAGTGACTATACATCAGCACTACCTCTTCCTTTCGGCACTAAAATTAATGGTTGACCTCCATCAGTTTTAATATTTTTTTAGTGCTTACAGAGTAGGCTCTACACATGTTCATAACTTCCTCACATATCTCTATCCAACAAGCTGCTCATGGACTTAGACAAATGCTGGCTTGATCGATATGTTCACTGCCTAAAATCATTAAGATTCTTATCCTCCAAACAGAACATCTAAGCCTGAATTGCAAATGAATGGGGACATCTTCATCGCTTCCTAAGAAGTGGAGAATGGTGAGAGCTCTACTGCAAAATCTCCTAAGATATCCGGGGTGAGTGACACATTTTAACAAATCATAAGCCTCCTAATCCTGCAGAACCTCCTTCTCTCTGAGTCTTTGTAACACTGGTGGAAAGACCACTCTTTTACCTCCTTTAGACCCTCAGGCAACCCAGATTGTCCATGAATTCAAAGTTTTGCACAACAAAATATGTCCCCAAAATGACTTTGACTTGCTGTAGATTACCTTTACATCAGTGCAGGCAGTACCTCCATATTTTGAGGGGAAAAAAAATCTTACTTTTCAAGGGTGTCACAGGCTGCTTTCACTAAGTGTGAGGGTTTTTGAAAGGAGCAAGAAACCAGGATAGGATGGGATGAGTGTGGCTATCTGTAAAGAAAGGGAAAAAAAAAAAAAAAAAAACAGGAAAGAGAAAAGAAAGATGTTATACTTGATGTTTGTGCTTGCTGTAGCCAAGATCAGGATGGATGTCTTCTTGGGGAATGTCTCTCTCTATGATGTCTGAGACTATTGTGTGTGACACAGGAGATGTAGTACTAGACCTTGTTGATGCAGATATCTTACACTTCCCCCAAAGAAGTGGGCAAGATAGGGAAATAACTGCAAAGAAGAAGAAATATGCAGTCCAGTTTTGGGCTGTCAGACTCATGAAGCATGTGGACTGCTGTGTATACGCTGTAAGTGAAGGTCTTCCTCAGAACTCTGGGAGGTTACTTGGTGACCCAGCAATACAGCCTTGCTGGAAGGAGCTAGAATTATTATGGTGGTGCTAATTCAAGCTTAGAAAGGAGGTGGTAATACACTGGAAGCCTTTCACTTATAGAAGTATTGACTTTAACACTGGCCTCAAATCTCATGATTTTCTCTGGAGTCTGAGGAGGCCGGGATGTCTTGAATGCAACAATGCTCCAACACAACAACCACCAACCAGGGTGATGGACATCCTGATACACTTAAATCACCCTTTTCTAACCTCTCTGATCTGTAACATGCCTCTCCTCCTTTGTCCATGAGCAGCACCTCCTCATTTCCTTGTCCAAACTTTGCCCTGTCTGACCATAGATTCCCACACAAATTCCTGTCTAACCAATCACATCAGCCACGTGTTGCTAGACTCAACCCCAAATTTCCATTAAAGCCTACCATTATCTGTAAGCAATCTCCACTTAATCTGTGCCTCTTCTGTGTCAGTCAACTCCACTTGCCCCAAACCCCATGTTCTGTTTGTTAAGGTCCTTAAAATATCACTATAATTCAGATATCAGGGTAGGCATGGTTGCAGACTGAGTAACAACAGAACATTGGTGTCTCCTCAAAGGCTTTATTTTGGACAGTCTTGATTGATTGGTACTCACAGTCCAGGCAAAACTGAAGTAATGGGTATGTAGCCAGTGAGAGCATATTATGGATACATCTAGAAGTTGGATGTTAATTGTAATATATGTGAGAAAGCTGAATTGCAGATGTTGATGTTTTCTAAATCTCAATGCCTAACTGCAGATGCCTTCTGACTATAGATATTTTTTTTTTTTTTTAGACTGTGTATGTGAATGTGGGGAAGAATCAGTTGTTATAATTCTGATGAGTACTAGGACATCTACAGCCATGAAGGACATCTACTTTTAGTGAGATGAGCCACACCTATTGTGACCATTATTTTTAAAGAAAAATAACATGGAGTTTTTCTTTGAATTTTTTTATTTAGTCATGGGACATATGGTTTCCCTATATGTTTACCAACCTCTGATAATTAATTTCACAATGAGAATTTCAAAGCCAAAAAAGTAGAAATAAATAAATAAATAAATAACATATAGTAAAAAAAGACAATATATTCATTCCTGTACTGGCTGATTTGAGTTGAATATTATTAAAATGCCATAGAAACATTTTCTTTTACTTGTTAGATTAAAGAGTTTTATTGGAAATCCAGAATGCTATTGAAGGCATACATAAACATATAATTTTGTTCCAGGAATTCAGAGATATTGAAAGCCTGATCTCAAATCTATTGAAATTAATTAAGCCTTTTCTATCATCACTTAGAGATCAAAATAATTTTGTGAACTAATTCATTAGTTTGACTACTTAAAGATAAAATTTGGAACTAGCTTTATTAATTTAAGTGAGGCTTTGAAATTAGTATCTAAATATTTAACTTCTGTTGCTTCAACTGCAATTAATGCAGACACTTAAGACTGAGTTTCTCATCAACTTAAGTGCGAGACAATGCCTACTAGGTGGTTTTCACAAAAGAATCCCTTCTCTGAGATTTACCAAATCCTTTTCGTTACACTGTCTTTCAGGAGTGAAGAGAATACCTCTCAGGTGTTGTCCTGAAATATTGTAATGGGTGGAAAAGAAAAAAAACGAACAAACAAAACCCCAAACCAAACACAGTGCATTACTGGGATGTCTTTTTCCCATTTCTTTCATGCATAGCCCTAAGGGTTGCTGTTGACATTTTTTTTCTTTGATGTCTCCTTTCTTTACTATGGATGCAATACTTCTGATCATATGTGCAGGATCATGAGCATCAGAAATGCCTCTGACTTGCCAAGTTCAGATTTGCGTTCTGCCTCCATAGGGGAACAGACCCAGCCACAGCCATATCAGCCTCCACCACCTGCACTCTCTAAGGAAACCAACACACAGGTTAGCAGGGAACAATAATGACCTCTTAACTGGAGACCCCTGTCCCTGACAACAGGTTAGTAAGACCATGCATGTTTCTGCTAGTAAGTTTAGATTCAACTGAGTCTCTTCAACCTGAACTGTGGTGTACCAATCCTACCTGTCTGCTGTCTTAGCAATTTTTATTACCTGAAGTTGTATTTCAGTATATCCTGGCTGTATGCTGCTTCTTCAAGTCCACAGCACACCAGCTGTTACAGGATGCTGGTATCTTCTATCCTAGATGTGTGACCAGCCCAGTGGAGCTGTTCTATGATGATCATGGCTACAGTCCCTGGAACACAGCTCTGCTCTGCAACTTTCTTACTGCAATTTTTATCCTGCCATCTGATGCACAATATGGTCCACAGATGGTGAGATGACATTTGTCTAGGAGTCATACATGTCGTCACTAGTTCTTGTCTTCAAACCATTTGGCAAATTGGATAACAGTGCTGCTTTATAGACTCTTAATGAGATCTACCATTTAACATTGAGGTGCTATTTGACCTCAGAGTAGCCTGCATCCTGAACCTCATGGTGCAGTACAAAAAGTTGTATTTTTTTCTTGGACTTTTTAGAAGAAAAAGAAAATAATATAAGAACGAGGGGAAGGGAATACTATTGTTTTCTTCTAAAGGTTTGTTTGGGATTTTTTTAGTCTGGTTTCCATTGTTTAAAGTAGGAAGTATTCCACTTACCTACTTCACGTATCTGTTAAGAGTCAGTACTTAACAGGTACAGTGAACTTGTGTTTCTTATTTATTGCTATGAACTGGTAAGTGCCTCATGTAAGGGCCAGTCTTTGATCATAGCAGGCAGCAGGGAATTAAATGTCTTATGAATTTCAGTGTATAGATAAACAGGTAGGATGACGTTGACAGAGGACATCTGATTATATGTAACAAATGCTATACATAACTAAGGTTACAGAGTTTATCTCTCATGTTCATATTGTTCGGTACAATCAAAAAAGGACAATTTTAAAACAAACAAACAAAAAACCCACCACATCTCCCAACTTATCAGGTTTCCCCTCTTTGCTTTGTCTGTGGAGAAAACATAACATAAGGGAAATGTTCCATCTCAACGGCTGCCTTCCTTCCATTCCCTTGCCTTCAAGGAAAGGGCAACCAGTAGAAGCTCAAGATTGTACGGGGCTAGGCTTCAAAACCTTTATTTCATTGTCACTGTCTGGCTTTAAGGTTGCAGATGTGGTAAGCCCTCTGCCAGCCAGATGGGTGAAGAGCAGTTACTTCTGCAGTGAACCTCAGTTCTGCAGTGAGATTTTTTGTGGACCCACCACCCTGAAAAGAAAGGGATAAAAAAAGTCTCAAAACTCTGTCCCTGCCTTTCTATAGCCTGCTGGAATGAAAGGTTAAGTATTATTTATGGATGATGGAATTTCTCCTTTATCTTTTTTTTATGGAGCAGAGTAAAAGAGAGCTCCCAACTTCAAATTACACTTTACTAATTCATTACTGGTATAGAGGTACCTTTTTCCTTCAGGTCTATTACAAACTATACAGTGCTAGGCTTTTAAATTTCTCATATGGAAAATTTCTTCTGGGTAGCTGTGTTGTCTTCTTCTGGACTATTTCTTTTTTTTATTCTTTTTATTTCCTGGATGATCAGAGCTGACTGGTGTTTTAGGTGATGGCTCTGTAAAATCGCATACTGCTTCCATAGTACTTCTTCTTTTGCAATATTTTCTATTCCATGTTAAGATTTCTGTCTTTAAAAAAAAAAAAAAAAATCTAAATTACAAACTGAACATATGTTTCCAGTGAGCTTCCCAGGTGTTTAGCCTTAGTGACAGTTAATTTAGAACCCAGAAACATATATCAGTAATTCAATTAAAATTATTCCTTATGATGTGTTTTACCTATAAGATACCTTCTCTTTTATTCACTGAATCTCCTCCTCATTTGCCTAAATTTATTAGCTCCCATTGAATTTCTTGTCTTTTGCATTCTTCTCTGAGGATGTAAGCATAAAACTCAATGCATTTCATTGAATTGACTGAACAAGTATATGGGGTCAATTAGGTTTCTACTGGTTTTCATACTTGGCTAGTTCCTTTGAAAGGCAATATATCACTTCCAGTTCTTTCCTTGCATATGACTGTACCATAGTCTTAACAGTCTGCATGCGTTCCTCAAATGTGGGCATGAGATTATTTAGCATCTTGTCTAGACTAAATAATGCTAGTGCTAATAATGCCCAGTGTAAGCCTATTTCAAGTCTAATAATGGATCATTTTTCCCCCCTCTGAGGTTTTATCTCCTAAACAGCATATTATCCACAATAGCCTTTAATCCTCATCCTAATCACATCTCTTTAAAGGCTTCATAAAAGTCCACAAAATGGTGTCTTGAAACTATGAAGGAAGTATATGTACTAGTTTGTCTTTATTATTTTGTTGGCATGGCTAGAAATATTTGACCTACTTTGTACTCTCTGCAAAATTTAGAGTTGACAGAAGAAAAGAAACAAAGCGCTTCCTAAAAAGTAAAATAAATCTTTAACTGCTTACTCCAGCAGAGACCACATTGACTTTCAGGCTTTTTCTCCTTTTGTGGCTACACAAACAAAATTAAGTTTTATCCTCTGTATTCTATTCTCCATTAAATATTGCTGTTATACAGTGGTGAGTCTGTTTCTGATAAGTAATGAATAAAAGTGTTTGTCAATAACATTTCCCTTCCTTTCCTGTCCATACTTCTAGGACAAAAACCAGCAGTGAATGAGAGGACTTCCAAATACAAATATTTCAAAAGAATTGAAACCCTTCCCCTAAGTGTGCAACAAGTCTGTTTTTCTCCCTAAGGATTTATTAATTTTAAATTCCTCTGTATATATTTGTTTGTTTCTACTTTTAAAATATCCTCAGAAGATATGCCAGAAATTTACAGCTCAAATAGAATGTGCTGCAGGGGAACTGCACTGTTAACTGCAGAATATCACAAGTCATCTACATAGGTTTAACAAATACATTTCTGATGCTTGATCTGTGTCAAGAAAAAGCCAGAGCTTAATCACTTAATGGCATGTCTGTGTAGACATAAGCAAAGGTCTAGCTGATACTGCTTTGGGGTATTACAATTGACTCTGCTCTCCAAAATTCTTTAAGTGCTATTTTCTAAGCTTCTGTTTTAGAGCAAGGATTAAGTTTTTAGAGTTAAAATACAGCATAGCTATTCAAAAGTCACAGTCACTGTAGTACTACTAACTCAGCTATGTCATAAATTCCTGTTACTTTTTTTTCTAGTTATCTTGTTAATATTACATACATGTTAGATCAATAATATAGATGGATTACGAATATTTTTCAAATAATACAAACTTCAGATATCAAGTTCAATAGTTTATTTTTGCTCTAGAAAGCAAGAAAAATTGCACCCGTAAAAAATGAAACAGTTGTTTCATGAGGAAGGGAGATACTGAAGCCTAATCCTTCACAGATTTGCATCTGTTTTTGTCTAAGCCTTCTTCCTATAACCCCTGTGACAGACCTATGGTGCAAAGGATAGCACATCTGGAACTAAACTTGTGCTGATTGACTATGCAATAGACTTGATGGATCAGCCAATTTTACACTAAGTGAAGAGAGGTTCCTTGCCTCAGAGAGGGGAGGAGCACCTCCAATTTAAATGAGTTGAAATTATGTTACAACTTACTTATGGCTGAATATTTAATATATTTCATATATCTCAACAGACTTTTTGAGTGGATTGAAGATTGGCTTTTTTTTGACATTAAGATTTTCAGAGAAGGCAGATGCTCTATACATTTAAACAACTTTCAAGGCTCAGGCAATTCAAATGAGAAAAATTTCAAATGTCTCATTGAGTCACTTTTCCAATTCTTTCATTGCCTGAAGATGATAAAAATCCTGATTCATTTGAATTTCATTTTTAAGGCAGTTTTTAAAAGTGTGATGATAAATTACTGTCATTGTGTGGTATTTCTAGAGGTATAGTGATGTGATTTGTGTCTTGTTGGGTAATAATGCTGCATGTTCATGTTTATTGACAATTCGGGTAATCTTATAATGTTTGGGTTTTTTTCCCTGTTTGCTGAATATTTCACAGTAACTGCAGGTTTCTCTAGGTTTTGCTCTGATCTTAACCTTCTGCTCTTTTGGAGAGAAGCAGATTCACAGAAACAAAAACTGTGTAAATAAAAAGTTAAACACCAGTTTATTTTTGCTGTGAGGTAAACTCGTTATTTTTTATTATTTTTGAGAGAAAAATCATAGGAAAGTTCTATTACTTATACAAATAAGGGGCAAGTTTTTACTGGGGTGACTATTGCTCTGACTGATAGGAAGTGCATAATGCCTATAGATTTTTAATGTAAAAAGGATGCAACTTAGGAAATGCCATTGCTGAAATAAACGGTTCACAGATTCAAGAAAGGCGTGAAACATTTTATTTCCTGTAGGTCATAATGCTACAATGGTGAGGAAGTGTTGAAACTTATCCTTATCTCTACTGGTTGTTTCAACAAGAACTAAAGGGATTTTCCTAGGCTAGTTCTGACAGCTGGTATATCCCAGAGACACACACCCCAAAAGCAGCCCAGACAGTCCAACCATCCCTGAATTATGAAGGTGCATAATGAAGGGTTCTCCTTCAGGAACATATTTCACCCTCCGTTCTGTCTTTTCCTCTTCAGCAGACTAAACCATGTGTTCAGTCTTACATTGCTGAAAGGGATGGAGGCCAGGAGAATGCCTTGTTTAACAGATTGGATGCTTTTTTCTCCTTTTGCTGTTCATCTTATGTATATGTACAAACCAATATGAGATGCCCAAGCATGAAAAGAACTACAGCTCTACATTCTAACTTTTAATGCTCTTTCTTGGGTGAGACTGAGACCTTGCTTCCAGATGCAGAAACACCTTATTCATTTTACATTCTACAGTCATGTCATAAAATGTTGCAACAGTTCTACGAGACAGGATCTGAACCATACAATTTAGGGTGCAGGTGTAGTACATATGTATTACGTTTGATTCTTTTCTGAGTGGGTTATAACAAGGATTAAGACTTGTTCAGTTCAAACATATACTCCTGATCTTTATTACAGAAAAAAAAAAAAATCACAAGGGAAAAAAAGCTAAGAATGCTAATTTCTGTTCTGCTAAGAACCCTACAAAGGCCAAAGCTCTGGAATCGTAGCAGATTACTCCAACTCCCTGCACCATCTTCAATCACAACTCCTGTCTAAAAATTCCTCTGCTGAGAAAGGAAAGGAAAGAACTGTTAGGCAACAAAGGCAAAATGCTCAGCCATTTAGGAGGACTGCTGAGACCGTCTCAACCGGATTAGCTCCCTGTTCATCTGCAGGCACTGTCTTCTACAGAGGTTGCTGTGAGAGCGGAAGAGCAAGAAAAGTGTGAGCTGCAGTGGAAAGATATTTCTGTCTCCTTCACTGGGATATAAACCCAGTTCTCTGTTACGCTTTTGTTCCACTTCTCACACAGAGAAATATTAATATTTTGATGAGTGGCAACAGAACTGCATACACATGGTTTTATACGGTACTTATATCTGATGAAGTTTGCTTATCAGCATGCCTTGATCATTAAACTTTCTTCAGTATGTCTATTTTATATAGCCCCTAAAATATGATATAGCTCAGTTGCCTTAGGTTTTGGGGATTTTTTTCCCAATGTGATGTTTTCTGGGAATGGAAAATACTTTTTCCTAAGGCTGATTAGAAAGTATTGTTAGTAAACAGTGTTTGTGACCTAAACTGACACTCCCAGCAGGAAATCATTGGGATAGAATAACTGTCTCAGTGGGGCACATGGTCTGGGGGGCAAACAGCAGTGCTGTATCACACTGAAGTAACTTAATGAGACTGTAAAGCGAATCAGGAAATCTGATAATTTTTTCCCTCTTCTGAGATTTCTTGTAAAGATTCTGTAACAGCAGTGTAGAATGAGGAGTTTAGAATAGCTCTTTTTTTTTAAATAGAAAACTGCTTTAATTTCATATGAAGAAGCACTATAGTTTTCATTGTTAGGCTGAAAACAGTGTCAGCATTTCTACACTGCAGTAACCCTGACCATAACTTTGTTGGGAAAAGAAACGGTAAGACTGCTTGCAATGGCAATCATGCAGAGACGCTCTGCAGGCAAACTTCTGGACTTACTCCAGTCATTACACATTTGGAAAGAGCTTCACACAAAGGTATTTTGTGCATGAATAGTCCAGAGGAATAGGTTTCTGGACCAACTGGTGTGTAGCTAATTTTAAAAAGTCAGTTTACCATAACAATTATTTTATGGGCTGTAGAGCAGATCTCATTAAAGTGGGGAGAGAATCATAAATTAAAGGAGAACCAAACACATTAATATGTCTAATACTGCCTCTTCTTAACAGGAACATTACTAATGATAATGAGGACACCGTTCATCTTTGTGGAGGATGGTGGTAAATATGGTAAAAATAGAAAAGTGTTATATTCTCAAGCACAATTTTCTGATGTTATATCTTCTGTACTTTTTTTCTGTGATACTACATAGCAGCTTTTTTGTACTCAGAATCAATTAGCATTGCCATCCTAATTATTTTGTTAGGTTATTTTCTTATCACATTACTTTCTCCTTTTTAGAAATGCCTATGTATAAGTTAACCATAGTTTTGCTTCTGCTGGAGCTTGAAGCATTTAATTCTCATTACTATCCATTCTCTCATCTATCTTATATTTTTGTTGGTTTTTTTCATTTTCCTGTAAGTCTCAAAACATCTGGGCTCATCTAGTTGTGTATAACAAGTATATGTTGATACACTCACAAGCTATTTACATTAATTAAATAAAAGGCAATAAAAACCCCAAAACGACAGATATAGTTTTTTCCTATGCTTCTCTCCAGGAAGCTCATAAAGTGGATCCAGTGTCCAGAAACACTACAGTGATATGTAAAAATTTGGGGTTCACTCTAATGACACAGTAAATCACTATATGGAAGACTGAAGATCACCTGTATCTGCTTCAATGTGGTCAATAACTGATTCATTGAGCTTTAGTTTTACATCCTTATTTCCAGATGTAATGTATTTCTACTGATTTGTCTATATTTACAGTACTTATTACTTAAAATATTAGAAAATGGACTTTTCTCTTTGTTTTCAGGTGGTAAATTTATTAATTTAATTTTTTTTTTTTTTTAAAAAAGTGAATTTTTGTATACCAATTAAATGTAAAAGCTGGAGATCTTTTTCTGGTCCTTTGCTATTTATTGTTCCAACTTCAACAGTAAGTATTAGAGAACAACAATACTAGTCAGTGGGAGTTTTCCCATTGACTTCAATGAAATCATACTTAGATCTGAGCTGAGTACGTTTGAAAACCTCACCCACTATTAAGCAATTCTGAAAAACACCACAGGGGTGCCTACAAAACATCATTCGCCATCCAAAAGGGCAAAAATTCTTCTCAACGTTTTTAATAATGGTAATAGTTGTTACTTCTTTCATACTGCTTTTATCAGTCAGTCTTGGGTCTTGGATCTCTGTGTGGAGGAGGTTGATTTCATACTTCCCACTTTATGGATAGAGAGATGGAGGTACAGTGAGGGAAGTGACTTGTTCACCTCAGCATTTGTGCAGGTTTTCAGTACCGATCTATGGCCCAAGGTGATTTAGCAGAAGAGTGGTGCTTAAATAAAAAAAATACTGTTTAGGTAAATTATCATATGAATCGTGAAACATCATACTTGAAATGAGATAAAATCGTATCTTGGATTGGTGTAAGTTAAGCGGGTACTGTAATTATAGTAAAACTACTTAAAGTGCTGTGCTCCTGAGTTCAGACTGGACCCTCAATAATGAAGGGCTCCTCCACTCTGCCCTAACTGCTGTAGGACCTTGTACCAGTGACTGAGGTGAGTAGTTCTGACTCTTCACAGAGCAGTGGTAAATAGGATAATAGTGCTTAAGCGGACCCACGCTTTGTCTGGCTTTCCCTTGGGCACATATGTTTTTGGTGTGCTTTGGATTTGCTTATGTCTAAGGAGTAGAAAAATTCAAAATCAAGCAAGAAAATGCTGCTTAATTCACATGAAGCAGCACTATAGTTTTCATTGTTAGGTTGAGAGCAGTGTCAGCTTTTTTATATTGCAGTGGTCCTGAACATAACTTTGTCAAGAAAGGAAACTGTAAAACTCTGGCAATGAAAACAAGAATGAAATAAAGACTGCGCCTGAGCTCCAAACAACTACATTTAGGTTTCTGTTTGTCAGTGGTATGCAGACTAAGTGTCGGACCTTTCATTATTGCCAAAGGAGCCTAACAAGAAATTCAGCTTGGGACTTGATTCAATTACCTAAACATAGAACTTTAGCACTAATTTGAGCCTTCCAAGGATAACCAAGAAGGCTGCGTGCATCTGCATATATAGCACAGGACCTATAGGAACTGCACCACTCTCAAATATCAGATAGATGCTTGCCAAAGTATTCTTACAATTCAAATGGCAATGGATAGAAATATGTGAGCAGTGAACTGGGCTGGTTATTGACCATAATGTCAGTTTATAATTTCAATATGTAGCGGTATAGATACCTGCATTAAGATTTCTTAATTAAAAATGGAATTTTATCTCTTATAGCAGATGTACTACATGAGTTTGCAGAAACCAGATTGATGGAGAAGGTCAAGTAGCATACACTTATCTAGAGTCTAACTTGGAAGTTTTATAAAAACAATTAAAAACAAATAATGCACAGAGGATGAGGGTATTAACCAGAAGACAAAGTCCATAATTCAACAAGTTGTTTAGTTAATCATTAGTAAGTGCAATCCCATTTATGCTTCTTAACATATATTCTGGAACATTTTTAAGGAAATAAAGACAAAAACATCCATAAATGAACACTTGGAATGAGAAGAATACTTTGTGTAGTATGAATTTAACCTCTTTATGTTTCTATAGCATAAACACCCAAATCTGAGCTAACAACTTCGATCATACTTTATTGTCAATGGAGACAAATAGACACTTTCACAGAGCCAGTAAGCCAGCCTCATTTAGGCATCTGTATTAGATGAGATGAATCTTGCTTTAGAACTGTTTCTCTCCACTGAGTAAACTGACAATTTTCCTCTTCCTACTTTCATGAAGAAAAGCAGGTCTCAGACAACGCTGTCATTTGATATCCTTCATCCCGTAGAGCTTTCTTTTGTACGATTCTGTAAAAACTATTTCTGTTTTATCTATTTTATATGTAAGAGAGAGTAATTGAAAAACTCATGGCACTGTAAGTTTAATTGACATGAGCATCCTGAGCATTCCAAGACACATATCTTTATCCTCTTAGATGTGCTGCCTCAATGGCAATATATGTAAGAATCTGAATGAGTGTCAGCCCAATGAATATCAAACTGAGTAAAGCATAAATAATAACAATAGGAAGAATAGGGTGTTCATTTTGGCTTCAAGAAAAGAAAAGGTGCTGACTAGTGAAGTCAAGGAAGGAAGAAGTAAGGTCTTCTTCAGACACTTGCAACTTTATTATCATCTTGTAAAAACAATCATTGTCATTAATAAAAAGAGAGGCAATGTGTGTCTTAAACAACACATGTATGTGGCATTGTTCAGAAAGGCAGGGACCAGGAAAAGTACTGCTTGTGTCTTCATTGTCCAATGCCAACTGTAGCATTTGGATGCTACAGTAATAAAATAGTAAAGACTGTTTAGCTGACAGATAGTAGGGAGGAAGGTAAAATTGTGCTTTAGTGTTAGCTCACGGGGATCAAAAAGGGGAGGAATGGATTTGTTTCCAACTCCCTCACTGCCTAGGTATGTTATTAGCAGGCTGTGGTTTGATTAACATAAATAGGGTCATGAGTATTTGACCCTTAGACTCATTATCCTTAAAAACCTATTCTGAGACTGACCTAACATTTAAAAACTCTGATATCCTAACAAGAAAAATATTGTGAAAATGATAAATATGGGTTTGTTTTTGTTTTTTGTTTTTGGTTTTGTTTTGTTTTTACTAGAGTCCTGATGGTCAAAAGAAGAAGCTATAAAAAAGAAAAGATTACACGGTCTGAAATCTAAATGAAAAGACATAACAGTTTCCAATAATAGCAAAAAAAAATCAATAATAAGATACTAGCTGTCTTCACATCGGCTTGTATAGTTGGGCAAGATTTCTGCAAAAGAAAATTAATTTGAACGGAAGCTAGACAAATCACATATGTAGCTTAAAAATCTATTAAAAAAAAAAAAAAGAAAATACAAAATTGTAACAGTGCTGAATCAGCCTCTGTTTTCTCCTGATCACTTTTTAAAAAAATCATCATTTAGTGATATTATTTAATTATTTTGAAAATGCACCTGTCTTGTTCTGCTGGAGGAAGAATTTTTTGGGTTACAAAAGGCAAAATATGAGCTTAGTTACACAGATAAAGCCAGAAGATTAAATTCACGTAGTAAAAATACATAATCACAACCTATTTTGTTGTAGTACTAGATACACAAAGTGCAATTGCCATTTCAAAATTACACACATTTTTCCTTCAGCATTATTCCTTAAGACAAATTACTCTGAATAAATGTTAGGACATGTTCAATGTCAAAAAGTGTCTAAATATTATTATTTATTTTTTCCTGTAAAGAAGAAAAAAGCTTATAATCCATATGGTAAAGGGTGAACTGGTTACAGATCTTGCTGTAGCATGCCTCTTGAGCATTCATTTATTTAAACTGCAAGGAGCAAATGAAGCTGAACTTCCTCAGTGTTGATTGTGTTTGCTAACCTCTGCTAGGGCCAGAAGTACTGCTGTGTGATGCTGTCACTTCCTTCACAGTTGTAACTTGGCACTGTGGCTATTGTCCCTTCAGCAGGGATCCCTTGATTTGGTGGAAGATCAGAAGGCATTGCCTGCACCTAGCGTATTTATAAACTAACATACGTTACTGTGATTCTGAATCTTGACTCTCCAGGGAGATAGAATGAAAAATAATAGGGCTTGTACATGCCTACATATACACTTTTTATTTTTTTTCCTTTAAAATGCCCACCAGAATTCTCCAGAGGAAAAAAACAACAAAAAACCCCAAAGCCAAAACAAAACACCCTTAAGTATTATATGTTATCAGAGTTTAAATCCACAGCAGAAAAAAAACATACTGACTTGACATCCAACAAAGATTCAGCCATTTGCTGAACCCATGTAGTTGACTTAATTGGAGTTTAGTCTTATTTCAAATTAATGCATACCCAAACTTCCCCTTGTTCATGAAGACAGTCCTTGACTTAATCTACACTTGGTGTTTGCTTATAGTTGAATCTAGGCTATTAATAAACTGACAAAGCTCAAGATCTTGTGAACTTTCATGTCTAACTTAGGAACTGTGAGCTACACCAAAACCTCTCCCATGCTTATTTTTGGTGTGTTCCTATTTCAGCAATTCATATATTCATATTCATATATAAAACATAATGATACATATGCATATATAATTAATAGTTCATTTCAGTATTAATATATTACTCATCACATATATCACACAACCTGATCAAAGCATAAATGACATAGGAAAAAATTTCAACCACCACAATTGAAGACAAACATGGCATGGTAAATCAGCCAATAGATTTGATATTACTGCACGTAATGCTTGAAGAACTGCATTTAAATTATTCTCTCAGTCTGGTTCTGATTTGCATTAACTTTCTTATGGAATGAATCTGTTGTCTAGAGTGATTCTAGACTCTTAAAATGGCGTAAATCAAAACAAAATTTGACCCTTAAAATATTTACTGCAATTTTTTTGTTACTTTAGTGTAGTCCTATCCTTTGCAGTCTGCTAAGACACAAAATACATAGGAAAGGACAATGTACTACATTTTTACTTGTCTGTCACATTTCAGAATGTAATTTTTAAATATGTAAACAAATTAAACTGTTAGATTCTGAACTGACATTTAGTAAGAGCACAGTATTCATAATTGTCTTTCAGTTTCCTTTTGTTGCATCTCATGGTATGTTTGCCCAATGAATTTAAAATATAACCCTTGCTGCTACCATTGTATATCATAATATAAAATATCTTTTGCAACACTTTAAATAGGATAGGCATTACTTTTGTTAGCAACAGGTGTTTGCACCTGTAAAAGTCAATACAGGGGCAAAATTGCAAGACTAAATCTTCCATAGTATTTTTTTCTTTTGTGTCAGAAATTGCAAGAAATCACAAGAAATCACAATTGTTAGATGGTATTTCATGATGACAATATGATAGTAGGGAACAGTATCTCACTGTACTGTTGTCTTATTAGCACTTTCCTCATTGAATGAGTCCAGAAAAAAATGGTTAATATGTGAGTCTATATGCTTTCAACTTTACATCAAATCACATTGGCTGAAATATTACAGTAACCAGTGAAGTAACCACCTACCTATTTTCACGTTTGCTTTGTTAAAAAAATACACTATACTTTAAATTGTAGAATTGCTTTTTCCATGGCATTACTGTTTCTGAATCCAAACTGCCAAGTATGAGCTCTGCCTACAAGCTTCTTTGAGCTGTCTGAATTTTTTTTTTGTTTTGTTTCTCACTTATAAATAGAAAAGGGTGTGGAAAAATGCATTTCTATTCAAATGAATCCACTTCTACATAATAAAACAAATGTTGCAATGTGATCCCGTTCAGGCAAACAGCTCAGGAAAGCAACTGCAAGCTTTTTCTTGTTTCACTGCTATGCTTTATTGCTGAAGTAAAACACTTCAAGGAGATCTTAAATTTGCATGCTATTCTTTTTTTCTAATTTTAGTGTGAGAATTACCCTCAGAACTGTGTTTATACAGTATGCAGAATGTAGCAGATCTGTAGCAGATCTCTGTATCAGCAGGGTGTTTTCCTCTCATCTTTTATAGAGGCAAGGAGATGGATTGAGAAATGTATTAGATGCCTTGTGCTTTGTTGTCATTTTTATCCTTTACTTTTTAAAACTAAAGAGACCCATTAAAACTGTTCATGATAAGCTCTAAAATGTTATTTGCTATAATTTGTTTTTACAGTTCTGTGAGGTATTTTGATTTTTCTAGGAGTCCTGACTTGGAATAATTATAAGTGTCTGCATCAACAAAAACAATTATGCCTTACATAGCCTCCTTTTGTGAGTTTTTAAGGTTTCATTTTAGAACTAGAAGGATCAATCTGAAGTCCAATTTTGCAAAAAACTTTATGTTTCACTGGGACTTGATATTTTTTGTGAGGTTAATTTACAACAGCCATTGCCCAAATTCCTTTTCCAAATGATGTATTGACTATTTACTTCTTTATCTGAAATTGGAAGTAAAAAGTAATGTAATCTTAAAAAAAAAAAAAAATCTAAAAATGGCACTTAATTAATTAGTTTATTCAGGGAGGCATATAAGTACCTGCTTGAAACTGATTACTTAATTTGAGTCCCATCAAACTCAGTGGGAGGTAAGCAACTCCTTAAAGTTAAACAAGTATTAATATGCCTAGAAATAATGTCTACAAATACATATTTGGAGGAATACAACATTAATTTGCATATCCAATGACACTGTAGGACTGTGTCCAATTGAGAGTCAGTGAACTCCTTGCAACACAGCCCCAGCAGCTTATTAAGGGTACTTAACTAGGTTGTAGGATACTAATGATCAAGCTGTTGTTTCTAGTCATGGATAACCACCAGAAAATAGAGATTTTGTTACTCAGTTAAAAGCTCTGAATCCTTAGGTTTTTTGTGATAATGCCGCAAGAGATACCTGCATGAATCGCAGAGTGAATCTGAGTGCCTTATTTGGGCTGAAGTTTCTGCTAACGTCTGCATACATAAAAGCTAAATGATGAAATATCTAATGGTCTTCTCTCTTGAAGGCCTGATCTAAATTCCATTAAAATCATTGGAAAACTTCCCACTGACTTCAGTACCATAGGAGCCTGCTTTTACAGCTTTCACTCAGGAAGTGCTCCCTGAGGACTCAGTGTGAGTTGTACATGGCCAAGACCTAGATAAAAAGAAAGTGACTTGGGCAACAGACTTATTAGAGTAATTGAATGTATTCCCTATTTGTTACATTAACACATAGTCTTTCATAAGGCGAGATTACACATAAATGTCTTTTATCCAAACTGACAGCAAATCCATTTGAAAAAACAATTCTGTTCCATTATGTCTCTTCATGGTGTTGTGTACAACCACGTGAAGCTGGAGTATGTGAGATAGACACAGTATGAAACAGCTTAATCAAATATGGCAGCATCATACAGCTGCATTAGTAATACAAATAGAACATATTTTTAGCATATCTGCCATTATCAATCCACTGCTGGACACAGGACTCCCTGTGTGTTACATCTTCGACAGTATCTGGTTAGTCTGTACACCTGCTGTTCTCGATTATCTGCTAGGTTCTCCCTCTCTGCAATTCTGTTTAGTCTCTTCTGCTGGGATTCCCAGGTTTTGGCAACCATTCCAGAACTGTCTTTATCAATCTGTCATCTTTTCTTTTGGTATCACTCTTGTATATTGCCGTTGCTGCTCTGGATCTTCTCATATGTTATTTCACATTACTGTCCAACACATTGATTTTGCTCCTTAAATATTAACATAATTCTTATTAATAAGTTATTTAATTCTTTGTGGAGCAACTTATATTTTGAATTTTTTCAGTTGTGGAAATAACACAACAAGATTGTGTATTATTAATAACGAGATTTTTGTACCAGTTTTATAAACTTCCGGATGGGTAAATGCACTGCTGTGCATACAGTCAACACAAGACTATGCACTAATTAGATCCCACTTCCAGTTTCAAAAAGGTGTTTAGTAAGGATCTTACACTTTTTACCAGAAGAATGAGATCTGCATTCAAATCCCTGTCAGGTAGAAGAGGATAGGTTTTCCAAATCCTGCGTGAATGCTCTAGTTATAATGTTAATGGCTAGCATAATGTAACATGTTCGTTTTGGTTTAATTTGCTTTGATTTATGTGTCTATTCTTTTTGCCTTTTTGGGGCTTCAGGTGAATTCCATGAACTCTATCTGCATTTGAACACTAGAACTAGTTGAAAAAAGCAATTGATCCAATGAAAAATGTCAATAACATTTCACGAATGTGAAATCATTGATTTTTGCTGAATGACTGAAAACGCTTCTGTTTCTCTATAGAATGACAGTCAAATAATCTGGTTTCATAACCAGTGTCCTGGTTTC
>NW_009205610.1:0-10571 GCF_000690835.1 Fulmarus glacialis
CTTATAAAATGCCCCAATTAAAGATCAGTCTTCTCCCCCCTCCCCTCTGCTGTCTCTGCACCGGGAAAACTCTTTCAAGCTTGGCAGAGGAGAGCCTGTGCACACGGGCAGGCAAAGGTGGGAGTAGGACCACCATTGCTGGCTTAATCAACGCCACTCCCAGTAACGTAATGCCAAAACGAATTATGAAAAGCGTAAAGTTATGAATTATGAAGCTCGAATGAATCAGGGCTGCTTCTTGCTTCCCAGGGTGTTGAGCCATTTGGGAATAGCGAGGCCATGCTTTCAAGCTCTTCCCAGTGGAAAATTTAAGGAAAGTACATCATTACTTAAGGAAGTTATTTTTAAAGGTCCAGTAAAGCAAAAGACACCTTGCAAAATCTGGGGAATTTCCTGCCCTTTGCAGGGAAAGCAGTGAGAGTTGAAGGCTGCTGCACATCTCACGCTATATCCTTTAGCAATCCACCCTCCTCCAAAACCAGCTCTCGCTTTGCTGCAGATCTCCAAAAATGTCATTTTCCCATTAATCTGCTGCTCAGGCTAAACAGCAGCCCCATTTCTAAGAAGTTTAGCAGTGGTTTTGTCTGCTTCTAATTAAAAAAAAAAAATTAAGCTGAATCACATTCGATTTGATTAGAAAGCAAAAGAGAAAGGTGCAGCGTGTCACGACGGCAGCTGAAACTGCCGACATGCCCTCCATTGTCTCATCAGCCTCTAAAAGACGTCCTACAGATTTAACTTGTAAGACATGTTACTCAAACAGGCTTGTATCAAAGGGATCCAGAAGAAACAGATATCATAAGCCTGTTAAGAAACCCTGTTTTAACATAGTTTCAAAGAATTCATTGCTCACTACATACTCACTAATTTTGTAAAAGTGTGCTTACACCAGCGGGCTGCAGTTCAGCAGAACAAGTTATTGTGTAGCAGCTATGTGACATTTAAGGAGCCATTCCCCTGTATCTTCTCCATTCTGTTTTCTCCAAGTGTTTTCCCACACACTTCCATTTTTTTTTCCAAAAAATTTTACTTACGCCTAAACAACAATAGAAAATAAAGCTATGCTATACTTCAAGATGTTTAAATGGTAGAGACAGTTCAAGAGGGGATAAACAAAAAGTGTGTCTTTCTTCTTAGTATTTAAATACAGTCTAAAGAGGAGGCACCTGAAACAAATTATTATAACCTTATTCTCAACACATTCTCCACCTACTCCAGCACTACCTCATCTGTTAAATTCCTCTCGCCACTAATATTACTAGCCAGAGATTAAATAGCCAAAGTGAAAGAACTGGTTTGGGCAGGGAGTGATGCATAGCAACAAGTACCAAACACATAAATTCTAATTTTGAGTTGTGCGGACTCAAATACAGGATTAAAAAAAAAGAGTGAAACTTTAGGTCACTTGGGGAAAAAATTCCTACTGACTTCAGTGAGGATTTTCTCTGATTAAAGTGTTGAATCAACAAGCATATGCTTAAATCCCACTGAAATCTAGAGTGTTTAAATGCTTTGATGAATCAGGAGTAAGGAAATGAGTAAGGACTTCAGGACTGGCTCAGGAGGATCAGGACAGGAACTGAACTATAAACTATGGAATTAATTTCTTTAATATTGTGCCATCTACCTATAGTAGTTTTATAATTCAACATTTCCAGTTTTAAGCAGTTTACCATAATAAAAGTTAAACTGGGACTTTCAGTTTAAACACTGACCTCATTATCCTCTGATGTCATTCACAACAGCCTGAAGTAGAAAGTCAGGCACAGTACTCTTTTAAACACAAGCATTTAACTTGTTTTTTAAAAAGTTAAGGATTTTATGGTCTCACAGAAGATATTTGGAGGGTGGAAAATATATTTTTCTGCTGCAGAATGAAGTCTTGTAAGTATATATTGTTAAGCAATAGTAGTCCCTCACTTTTGACCAGACTAATTTTCAGCATTGTTTGTTTTTCACATATTTACTTATATGTGATTTTGAAGAGTTTTACAGTCCTGAATAAACTGTGGGTCTTAAGTGCAAAGCAAACAAACCAGCCTTTCCATGGCAAACAAAAATCAAATTACAGAGGACCAGCCCTGTTGCACCTTTGCGAAGTGCATCAGTCTTTAAGGCAAAGGTCAGTTGGTGACGGAGCAGCAGCCCGTTCCAGTTGGGGAGGTAGCGAAGAACCTGAACAGCAGCTCCTCCCTCCCTCCTGCAGAAGTCTTCAACATCGCTGAGGGATAGTTAAGCCACATGAATTAGCTGAACACAGGAGGAAAGGGATAATTATCTGTACATATACATCTGTGAAATAAATTAGTCTTTCCAGTGTTAAAATAAAATAGGAGAAGTCTGATGGAGAGTAAATTAAAGTCCAGATCCTGCATCTTGTCTGTAATGAGGATTAGAACCCTCCAGAATGTGTGAAGCTCAGCTCCTGCAAAAGATGTATGGGGTATCAATGTCCAATTCTAGGCACTTGCACTGATAAAAGACTCCAGGCTCAAGTCTGAGAGAGAGACAGAAGCCAATTAGGAGCCAACTAAAAATATCTCAAAATTAGCAAATAGGAAAGACTGTGGTATATCTGAATTCCCCCTTTTCTCCACCCCCACCCCAAATGTTGTCCTTCAGTAACCCAAGGCTGCAAGGCAGGAGTCCCTATCTGCTCTGGAGCCAGGCTCTGGATCCTCAGGTGAAGGCAGGCACCAACACCTCTGCTTGCAGAGAACTGCCAGAGGTTTTCTTTTAAAACACAACCAAAGGGGGGCCACCTTCATACCATGCACCTAGAGCCCTCACCCAGGAAGAGGGAAATCCGGATTTTAGCCTCTTTCAGCATGAGGAAGCTCAAAGCTTTTACATCTAAAGTGCCTCAACTACTAGGGCTGGTGTCATGTCCCCTGAGTTAACCTACCACTGTCCTAGCAAGCTTATTTCTGGATCGCAGTGTCAGGGCCCTGCAGAGACTCAGCAACCACTTTTCCCCAGTGATGTGGCTGCCTGCACTCAAGGCCAGCTCTGCCGAAACCTTGGGTCAGATGGCTGCGAGAAGAGCTGGGTGGGACAGAGCTGTGAGGCACCTCGACAGTAGCCTCATCCTCTTGGCTTGAGAGCTGTGTTTCAGCCCCAGCTATTGACTCTGCTCCTCGCTGGAGCTGCATGGACAGCATGCCTGTGCCTGGCCATGAACCCCACTGATCCTGAGCCTGACCTCAGACTCAACCTCTCTCTCACACTACGGACTGGTCTGGTGATCTGGACTCGTGGCTGAATGTGGTCACTGTCACCAGACCTGTTTTGCTGTTCTGGCTGGGGTGCTGCGGGACAGGGCCGTGTTGGGGAGGGCACTGCCCCACCGGCCTCACTGTCACCCTCGGCTCGCAGCTCACCCCATCTTACAGAGCAGCCCCCTCTTGCTGCTGCCTGACACATAGCATGCGATAGAAAGATGGCTGTGTTTACGCTAGATTTGTCCACGTTGCCTGTTTCAGTTTAATCAACTTGGTATGTCTGAGTGACTGTTCTATTATAACCTCTGCTTCCAAAGGACGTGTGATATATATCTTTATGCATGCGCTACAGCCTACTATGAAGCTTAATTCAAAAAGCAATGCTGAAATAGATAATTTACAATTTGCATCATAAAAAGTATTTAGAGATAAGTAGCAAAGAAAATATGTGAGGCTAAATAACAGAAGTGAGTTTAGGCATCAAAGCATCGCAATGCCTATATTTTCCGTGGTCATCAAATTAGAAACATGAGATGCTGGAGATGCACAGTAAGAATTAGAGTGAGGCCCTGGAAACTCAACACAGTGTGTGTGACACCATCCAGGCCTAAGAGGGAAACAAGGAGGATTCATGCACTTAAGTCTCATTTCTTTTATACAATTTATGTACTCCCCTGGAGATTCACTGCCTTAAAGCTCTCCTTTGAAGGCTGGTGTCTAAACACCCTTTCTCTAAATCAGATATGGGTTGCTGTTTCTTTTAAACCCAAAAGAAGAGAAAAGGGTTACTGAGCTGCTATTCCTCTTTTCAGGCAATACATGAGTTGTTCATATACACAAGTAGCAACTGAGATGCCCAGTTTCAAATTCACCCTATGCTTTGAGAGTTCAGCACTATACTCCCTCTCTTCTAGGACCACAGGCCAAAACAACACAGCTTACATACATAGTTTTCATACACAGTTTACATACAAAAGCTTACTTACAAAAGGCATCTGGGTTATTGTATCTCAGAAACTGTTACCCTATGTAGAAAATAACGTTTTACTATAGTAGTTGGAGAACATAAACATGAATTTGTCTCTATAACTTCTTGGTTAGGCCCTTTAGGAGGGAGGGGGCACCTCTGGGGCCTGTTCAAGTGCCAAAGACTGTTTATTACTTTTATCCAGTGACTGCCTGGCTAATATGAAATATTGAAGTAATCTTGGATTTAGGCATGCAAATTCTTCAGCAATCCTATTTTAAATGCTTTTTACTGATTCTGACTAATCGTTTTTTTCCTTATTATTTGTAGACAATTGTGTAGCCATACTGCAAGGTGTTCTGTTAGTTACCCAGCAGTTTTACATGTATAAAGAACTAAATTTTGCCTATAGACATGCTTTTGTCTTCATTGATTTTTGATGCTCACATCTCTTGTGTTGAAAACAAATTCCTTTGAAGTGTAACAGTTCCTCTCCCTTCTATGTGCATGAGTATAGCAGTACCAGGCTACAGGACGTGCTGTTTTTCTCTGGACAGTGATCAGGGTATTTGTGAGAGTGACTGAAGTTATAGCTGCTGGAGGCTTGATTCCGTTGCTTGAACTTGGTGTCTGCTACCATTTAAGATCCCTCAACGGACTGGAACATCTTCATGGGGCTGTCAGATATGACACAAGACCTAGAGGAGACCTATGCTCCTCCAGACTGCTGGCTGGAGGTCAGGTGGGCATTTCAAATGGCACTAGGCCTAGAGGTGAGAGCTAGACTTGGGGGTGTGTTTCAGCTTCAGAGACTTAATTGTAGGTGTCTACTTGTAGACGTTTACAGGTCAGCTAAGCTTCCATTATCATCAGGGGAGATCAAGAGCTCAATTTAATTGCACAGAGAGGCATTTCAGATGCCCAAGGTACATTTCAGATGCCCAAGATACCTTTCAGATTGCCCCAGATACCCCTTTTCCGATTTTCTGGAGTGGCAGCTGGAGGCTGAGTCTACTCTAATGTTATATCTGCCAGCTCCATAAAGGCGATACTCTGCTTTGTCTCAGATGGAACTAGGTGGCCATGTGCAGGCATCTGAATTGAGTCCCAAGTCAGTGCTGTCCTTAGAGTCAGCAGATTTATTCAGCTGACGAGATGTCTACCATGAGGTGAGCTCAAAAACATCCTAAACTCCATACTGGAACCCTATTGAATGTATGATTGCATGTATACCTAATGTACATGTTACATGTATACATCCACCCAACAGGCACCTAAAGTTAGGATTCAGGGATGAATTCCAGCTGTGGAGGTGCTGGCTGAGTGGCTGAAAAAGCACACTTGTCCCTTCTATTGTGAATTTACTTAATATCCCTCTCAGCTCTGTACACCTTATTCTTGGTAAAGCATCTAAGACTATTATCTTCCCCACCAATATTTTGTACATCCCAGTTTAGCCCCACTCCCCCATACCTACAAGCAAATTACAGCTATCTGTAATAGGTTCCAGTGCACCTTCCCTCACTCCCTCCCACCTTTGGCACATTGTACCCAACCTTGGGTTACTTTGTCCCTTCTCCTCCCGCTGACCCTCAAGGATCTTTGCATCCTATGCTGCTCTCCGTGCCATAGCATTCGTGTCTCACTCACAGCTCCTTCACTATATGTACCAAAGCCAGACAGTTGTTGATTTTCATTAAAAATAGTGAGCAGAAATATCACTATCTTTTCCACCATTTTTTCTTCTCTCAAAAGGACTATATATGATATTATTACTATATGTAAAAGGATTCTTTTTGTGTATTTTATATGGGACTACTGAATTAGAGATGAGTTATAAGCATATCACTAATGTATACTCCTTGGGTGCTTATTCTGTTACTTATTCACCTTGATATTCCTTGGCTCTCCTTCTTATGGAATGGGATTTTATAGGGTTTCCAATTTTGGGTTATCAAATACAAAATTCAGTCAGTACTGAGAGCTTTACAGGGTTTGATACTGCATTTGAGGAGTTTATAAAAGGTTTCAGTGAGGAAAAAGGAAATCTTCATTTCAGAAGGCAACAGAGTGTGGTTTTCCAGCAGGATATATTTACCAAAAATATTGTTAGAGTGACTTTGGAGAAATGTCTATATGTTGAAATTAGCAAGCAACAAGCAAGGGCTTGCCTACAGTATTGATTTTACACTGAGAGGGATACATCAATGACAAATCTCAATGTAGCTTGTCATGAATTGTTTGAAATTTAGGACCCACAGAGACCTTGATTTCTGTCCTGCAGTGCATGTGAGCTAAGTGTTTACGAACATGTCCCATGTATGCAAGCTACCCATCAATATACTTCGCTTCAAAAAATGTACCTAGTGAAAAATCAGAGTGGTCTCAGCTGCTGTAAAAATCAAAGGCTATGAAGGGTTAAGTCTAACTGCATTTTTTTTTCTCATCAGGAGGGTGGGGTTAAGGCAACATGTACGATTTGGAATGTAGCACTGTTGCCTAACAAGACCCCTGTCTTTGACATTAAATTCAGTCTTTTTTCAGGGCTGGCAGGCAAAGCAAGTTCTATTGCTCTCTTAAAAGCTGGGTAAGAGGTCATGTGACTTTTGCTTTCATAAAAATAGCTTTTATTGCAAAATCCAGTTTCCTTTGTCTGCTGTTTATACTGTTTAAACAAAGTTTATGAAGTGTTATATAATAAGGTACCCAAATGTCATCTTCCATTCAGTCTAACAAGCATCCTTCATTGCATAAGCATGAACCTTAACCTAGGCTATCTGAGAGGCTGGCAATCTAAACCCTGAACCAGTCTGGGAGGGTGGAGAAATTGCTCTGTTTTCCAATTTGTTTACTAAAATGATGAGGTCTTTGCTGAACTGCAATATTTGTTCTTTGACCTTTATAAAATGCCTTATGTTTGGGGGTTTATTTTAAACTATTTAGTCTAAATTCCTATGCAGATTTTTTCTTGCTATTGTTTTCAATTGTGTAAGGAAATCTAGTCTATTCTGTTCTTTCTTGAAAGGGGAGGAAAAGATGGGCTCCACTGTGAATTGCTTGTTTTGGGCTTTGGAGAACTGAAGTCAGTTCCCAATGTGACCACAAAGCTTCTACTGCAATTTAAGCAAGTAATTTAGCACTAGACCCACAGAGGACATAGCAAGTAGCGTTTTTGGGCTGAGATGCCCATCAAGATCCAGATTCTTAGTTACATGTCTAAGCTACTACTTCAAAATATGAATAGTTACAGAGATCCCCCCAAAAGCCCCACTCTAAGCAAAAAGATGCCTAAACTAGCCAAAAGAATCAGTATCTGACAAAAGGAGAAGTTTCATGTGAATTATGAGAACTGAGGTGCGACCTTGGATTGAAGTCTCCGTGATTTCAGTTGAATACCCTGGCCACTAATTCTATGGTCAACTTTATGCTCTTAAGCCCAACAAGTATTACACTTCTACACAAAGAAAGACAGTTTCAACAGCGAGACTGACGGAGATCTGTCCTATACTGCCTGGAAGTTATAAAAGGTGATACATGAATACACATTTCCCCTATGGGTAAAATCCAGCTTTAACCACGCAGATAAAAGGATAAGGGTAACACAGCCACTGGCTCTTTTGTTTTGTGCAGAATTCTATCTAGCAGGATTGTTTACTGAATTGGGCTTGGGAAGTCATATTAAAGTAAGTCTACGCTTTGAATCCTGATGCTATTTAGGTGTAGGACAAGTGTTCCACACAGTCAAGATTAAGGTTGTTGTAGGCTTGTCCACAAAAATAAAGACAATACCAAGAAAAGTGTTTTTTGGGGGATTTTTTTTTTATTTTCTTCGAAATTTTCTAACAGACTGTTTTGCTGTTTTCCTCCACAATTATGACTTCCACAGCAGCCAATATACTATCAGCCAAGACATTTATTTCTAGAGGTAATGCCAGTACCTCCTGCCATGGTAAAAGCAGAGTAAGAGAGATGTTTCATGCAATTTGACCCAAAGTCAGATTAAGATTCTGACAGAGAGCTGGTGATAATGGGTTCCTCGCTAAGCATCAGGCGCTATGATTGTCCTTGTTCACCTCTAGGTGAACAAATTCAACTCTAGGACAGACAAACATGTCTAAGGACCTAAGGATAATAAGTACCTGGAAGCAGATTGGCACCCATCTGAAAGTGTGAAGCAAAAGGTTCTTGTTAGTCTACTCAACCTAAGAGACAGGCTATAGCAATCAGGACTAATTGAAGAGTGATGGTAGCCTTTCAAGGATATCTATTTTGGATGCATTAGGGCAGCACAGCCTGAAATCAACAAATATAGGGTCAATTTAGGAAACACTGGTGATGTCAAAACAAAACCATCACCCACTTTGAACAAAAACTTGACATTTCTACATTTCCTACAGAAGAACCAGGAAATAGGTTTGGAAGTAGGTAACCGTTTTGGTTTGAGTTCCAGGAATTCTGTGGTTAATTCTCACCTGTTGGCAAATCTGGGGCTTTTTGTCAGTGTTAAAGAAGTCTGCAGGGTTTCTAGTAGTCAGGAAAACCCCATGGAGTCTCCCAGGGCAGAGCTGAAAGTCTAAAACTTGGGTTCCACAGCTTTATGGAAGGTCACCAAGTGTCCAGGCTTCTTTCTCAGTGCCAGGGTGAAGCCCTCATTAGATTTAGAAATTTTAGGCTCTGGGAACAACAATATAGAGTCTAGAAATCCAGATCTATCTGCACAATCTGCACCATCTGCACCTGATTATCCTACCAAGCAGTGTCTTTTTGGTGGCAGGAAACTATAAAGGTTTTTATTCAGAACTCTACATGAATTTTGGTAAAGTTGGTTTTGATTCATACAAATCTGAATTATCTAATAATAGCCTGCTTATCCAAAACCTCCAGTTATACAACAGAATAAAATAACACATCAGAGAGTGCGATTGCTTTGTTATCTTTGCAAACTCCTCCTCCTGGATCAGTTAGTGTTTTTCTTCTCTATTTTCTATGCTAAGCTGCTATGTGATTTGCTGTGCAGTGTTAAATACTGATCTCCTAACAGTAGCATGCCTCAGAATCCATGTGGAAGGAAGCAATTCCTCTCCCCAGATGCAGGTCCAAGACTGCAAGGAGAGTGTGGAGCTCTTGTTTATGGCCATGAAACGTGGCCTAAATCTTGTGCATGTCCTCTGGTAGGAAACCAAATCAGAGAGCTCCCCACTTTGTTTACAGATGCCAATAGATAAGAAGATATGTCCACTAGTTTGCCTCTGTAATTTCTCTGGTGAGAATAAATTTGCACCTGCAAAACAAGTGAACAAAAAGGCTGCTGCAGATCCACAGTAAGTATAGCAGGACAGTATACTTCGCAAGTGCAAAAAATTCTTCTAGAATCTGACCTTATATTGTCTTCCCCACCAGGTGTTTCCATCTCCTTTCAATCCTTGGCTCTTACAAATCATGCTGTGTAGTTAGAATATCAGCATCAATCCCATCTTCCCTTTGACTCCATTCTGAAAGAATCAGTATAAAAGAAATGAGCTTCCTCTTAGCCTTCCAAATGAGTGCATATGGCTTGGTTACTAAGGCAATACTGTCCTGATGAGGAAGTCACAAACTCATTCTAAGATACAGGCCAGGTAAGAGTCTCACTTTTTTGTTATTCTGCACAGTATCATTTGAATAAAATTATATGCAAATGCTTTCTTAAAGTGTTTCTGAGAATATATACCTTTTATTTGGAATAACAAGAAGCCAAACCGAGCCAGAAACTATGAAAATTGATGGAAATGAATCAGTTCCATCCCCTGCAAAAGAGACAGGATTGTCCTTCCTGTTCAGCTGACATGATGAAGAATGGATAATCTGCTTTTATTCCTCATCAATGAGTCTGAAAGAGAAATGGCAACATTTTACTTTTGATTTTAATACTTTCTGTATTTCAGCATCTAATTTAAAATTCTCCTTGCTAGAGCTTGAGCTAAGAAGTGATTGCTAGGGGTTTCAACTTACAAACTTCAAAATCAGAAGTCCTGAGAGAAGGATGTGAGGTCTTTTCCTTCTGAAGGATGCACAAGTTACAGTGCCCGGCCTGGCTCCCAGAGGGGTGAATGGCATCATTTCCATTTTCTCTAAAGTTGCAGTTGTCTTCCCAGTCATGTTGTAGTTCAGCTGAGGAATATTTAGACTAGAGTGGTAAATGTTTGGGTTAAGACCCTTTCAGAAAAAAAAAAAATGGATCAGGGAAGCAACATTTAGAGAAATTATTTATATAACAATAGACCAAGAGATCCTTGCCAAAAAATAGACTAGTTGTGCCAGACATGTGCATACAATAAAAGAGTTTGTAATCTGAAGGAGAGGTGTTAAGGGTTTTCAAGCCTGTACCCAAGACACAACAAGTA
>NW_009205610.1:10594-22488 GCF_000690835.1 Fulmarus glacialis
AAAGCTATAACTTCCTTCAGAGCTTACAAAATCATCTTCTGAACACATTCAGAATGGTACACAATCTGATGCTTTATATTTCTATCTAGAGATCTCCATATATTTCAGAAAACAATATTTAATTTTCTAGAGAGCTCGTAAGCATTTCCTTATTCTATAAGCACAAAGAGATAGATTTTTCCAAAAGACTGTTCTAACAAGCCTCTATAACTTCCTTCAGAGCTTACAAAATCATCTTCTGAACACATTCAGAATGGTACACAATCTGATGCTTTATATTTCTATCTAGAGATCTCCATATATTTCAGAAAACAATATTTAATTTTCTAGAGAGCTCGTAAGCATTTCCTTATTCTATAAGCACAAAGAGATAGATTTTTCCAAAAGACTGTTCTAACAAGCCTGGAATTGGCTGTAAGGTCTTTTTTTTTTTTTTTTTTTTGAAAGGTAAATTTAAGTTAATTCATAAACAAGCTTTGCTACTGTGGTTTTTTGTTTGGTTTTGGTTGTGTTGGGCTTTTTTTGAGGTTGTTTTTTTTTCTTTTTCTTTCCTTGCTAGTCATTTCTCTTCTCCATTTCAGGTCCCTGAAAATGTTTCAGATGCTATTCCCACTACAGTTATTGAGTTCTGCCTTTTAATTTAACAACAGAATTGGAGTCATACATATTATTCATATGTGAATATCTCAAGATGCAAACATACCACTCTTGGTGGATAATAAGGTTTTCAATCTTAATACATAATTTTAAAGAACACACTTTTAAAAGTTAGATGTAGAACACACATTAAGAGTTAATAATGGAACAACAGAGTATTTGAGGAATAAACAAGGGGTCTCAGGAAGCAATTTTTTATACCTGTGTATTTATATCCTCTTATTTGTCATAAATTAGATCAATGATGCCAAATATCCTGTGAACTGTATTTCTGGCAAATTCATTGAAAAACTTCAAACGCATTGGCATCTAGTTCCCTAAGGAAATTGAAAACATAGTCAGAGTTAACTTAACCCCATTCATTATGCAGTTAGCAAGCAATGTGAAAGGTTGGCAAGCTCTACCTCTTCCCCTCTGGGGAAAAATAAACATAAAATTAAAGCAAATGCCCTTCCTAGTATCCTGTTTATTTTGAATGTCCTCCTTATTCTAGACTTTTATTGTACCAAAATCAACATGCTGACTACGTCCTGGTGAAGCATGGATAGTAAACCTGAACACTCCTTGCAACATTATCAGAACAGACAGATTTCTCAAACTCTCATCCTATCATTGGACAAAAGCCCTTAGCTAGACAATACAACAGCTTGATTTGTGGGAAAGGCGGTGTTAAGAGCCCTAAATTGGCATTAAATGGAATCAGAATTGTTTGCTCCTTTTCATCTCATTGAACATACAGACTGTTTGGCAGTTTATACTGCTGAGTTGATTCAAGCCTTGAGGCTGAATAGCACTGACTGGCTTGTGTCCACACTCCGCAGGGTCAACTCCCTCTACAGCTGACTTCTCTTAGTGACAACTGGAGTGGTCCAAAACAGAGTCAAGGAGAGCACTAAGAACTAAGCAGTGTGACAATAAGTGACAATAAGACAATGCCTGAGCTCATTACCTGGTCCTCTTTCGTTTAGCAGCGTAGATACGCCCTAAAGAAAAAAATATCCAGTTGCTGTGAAAACTTAAAAACAAGCGACAAGAGCAGCAGCGATGATGAATCCATTAGATGTGTGAGTCTATAGCGGTAAGTGTCACAGCCTAGGAAGAGGGCTTCTCCCTAGGATTCTCAGTAATATTCGTGTCTGGAGAAGCAAAGCAGAGATCCGCTTCTCAAGATCATGGTCACAGCAATCACGGATCATGAAGAACTCTGCTGCAGCTGTGCTTACAAGGATCACACGTACCTTGGTATAGGCTAGGCAGCTATGCCTACCTGCATCCAAGGGCTGGTTAGCCCTCCTGCATGTATGTACTCACACACACGTATACATATGGGAGACAAAATTCATGTGCATATACATGGATATACAGATTGATATATGAAATAGAACCAGCACTGCTCTCCAGTTTGTATAAAACCAGCTTGTGCTATGGCACTCAGTATAATTTTAAATTGCTGTTAAGAAATCTTTCTGACAATGGAGCCATTGATTTGAGTATGGTCCTTTTAAGATGTCGCCCTGGGCTGCTGTTGGGAAGCAGCTTTGCAGGCTGCCAGATACATCTTTTTGTTGTGTAACAACAAGGGTGGCTTAGGACATGAGGCCATCAAGAGGTCTGCTGAAATACTGGTTAGTCTGGGAGAAGCCAAATCCAACATGAGTCACACTCATACTGTATCTTCATGCAGTGTGGGGGTGGGACACTGGCACACACCATCTCTTAGTGTCTGCCTAGTTCTTCCCAGCCCAGAAACCACTGAGCTTGCTCCAGAGTGGAGCTTGAGGGTGAACTAACACTTATGCACCGTGGACATTCAGGAGATAAGACTTGGGCACAAAACTCCAGCAGACACCAACAAGACACTATAGATGTACTTTCTGTTTACTAAATTTGAAATAGCTTTTTTCCTATGTGTTAAATCTTCCATGTAAAGTAACTCAGACCTTTATAGCAGAGTTGGTCAGGTTGGATTGGGAAAATTATTTAGGTAACATCATTGAAAATTCTGCCTTGAAAGACTGAGTCTAGAGACTAGGGAGGTGTAATATCAAAACTCCACTCCAGTTTAATATTGAGCTACTGCAATATATTGTTTTCCCTTGATATACTGACAACGTCATATGATGTTGAAAATACAGCCAATTGTCCAATATTGATGGCCAGATTATCTTTGTTGAAGTTAAACCATCTCCTAGGTTCAGAGACGTATGATCTGGCTGCCTGATGGAAGCCATAACCTGCATTCACTTAGCAGTATGTCTGAGCCAATGTATTTTATTAGACTCTGAAACCACCTCTATAGCTACACTGGGAGCACCTAGTGACGCAGGGGATGGGTTTAGGCGCTGACCTGTTAACGGTCTATACAGTTTAACTGGCGGCACAGTCCCCGGCATGGTATGGCCTGTGCCAGCTAGCACTTTCCCAGATAATGTCCAAGCCCAGCTCAGGGCCTGGCACAGTCCTGGGACTCTTCCCAAATGCAATATGAACACAGCCACCTGCTCTAGGTGGAAAGAGAGTTTAGCAGTGTGGTTGCAAGCTGTAGCATGCCACTTGCTTTTGGAGGTAGAGAATTGGCTCTGGTCCATTTTATTTGCTGATAGAGATACAGCCAAACTGATCTATGCAGTCATCTTGCAGCTTAGTTTCTGCACACTCAGTGTACCACTTGCACCAGACATTTTAGGAATTAGGATGCAGAGATTTCAAACTTCCTTGGTTTAGGTTTGGAAACACATTTTTTCACTTACTTGTGAAATCCTAACTCTTCAGTTACTTGGAGAATTGACTGCAAGTGAACAAAGTTGTACCTACAGGGACATGACCAGTTTGGCCAGAATGCGCCACAGGGTGCATTGGTATTGATCAAGTTCTCATTTTATACGTCCTTTTGTGGCTAACTTTGGTAATCTCAGCTTAAGATCTAGTTAAAAAAAACCAGTATGCCAAGAGAAAAAGTGAAGAAAAGAAGTCAATAGACCTCTTCTGGGTCTGTCTACAATGGCATTCATATCATCTACCTTCTACACAGTGCTTATGTCTGAGCTAGTCTCTAAGCTCTCTTTCAAGTCATTAGGGACAAATAGGCACTTTTAGGGACTGATTCATCTGACCTGTTTTAGATATATAGGGACAGATGGATCGTACCTCAAAATTGTCTCTTTATCTCCTGTTGTTATAAAGGAAGCACATGGCAATTGTCTCACACATAATTTCTACACACCTGCAGGAGACGTATAAAAATTCTAATTCCTCAGTCTACAATGGTACCGTACAATTATTTTTAACATTTTCTTCAAACTTCCTGAATAAATCCATACACAGCAGCAGTAGGCCACCAAGGGATAGCTTTTGGCTTACGTCCAGTCCCCCCATGGTGGCCAGGCAGTGAAGGGTAGGGGTGCAGACCTCAGTGGGATGTGGGTGACATACAGTGGCCGAGGGGGGCTGCTTGGGGGCCCTCCTCAGCACACAGCAAACACAGTGGCCATGGACCTGGTGGGACCTGGGCTCTGCTACAGCTGCAGCTTTACTGCATGTTAAACCTTCGGCCACTCAGCTGCCAAAGGAAACATGGGCGGCCACGGTAGTTACATTCTTTATAGGAAATGAATAAGCGCAAAAGGGCCATCTGATACCCCACATGCTAATATGCGAGTACTGTCTTATTAATGACAAAAGAGATCTGAGGAACAGGCAGAGATGTGAAATCTAGAACTGCTTTTTAAAGTATGTTAATAACTCTGTCTTCCTTAACCCTTCATTTTTTCTCTTCCTCAGAAAAAAAAAAAAGTAACTTTTAGACTCATTGGGTTTAATATACCTTGCATTTAATAGTACCAGAAGGATCTTAAAATGCTGTATTAATTATAGGCCAGATGTTGTGTGCAGTGCCAAGCTAAATTGATAGGACTGTTCAGGGCTGCAAAGTGCTGCGCCACAAAGTTATGTGTTTGTAGTCAGCTCTCAAGGGAAGGGTGACATGGCTGGCAGCTATGTACCACCGAAAGAGAATTTTGACCCAGGCAGAAAGGGAAAATCTGTATGATTTTCAGAATGGTGTTATTTTTTAAAGTCTCTTCTACATGACTTCTGGAAAGGATTTACACTTTGGTATTCAGGAACTGAACTAGGCATTTCCATTGGATTCACCTTGATCTGCTGCAATGTGCTCTGTACATTTATGGCTCTTTTTGGGTGCTTTTCAAATGCTGTGTTTGTACTTGGTTTATAAATCATAGCTGAGATTTTCAAATCTTTCAAAAAAATGTGGACACCCAATTTCCATTAAAATGAATGGGAACTTTGAACCCTGTCCCTTCAGATGTCACTAAAAGCTTCTGAAGCTGTCTTTTAAAGCCTTGGACTATTATAACGTTGTACAAAAATCATTCATTTCAGTATGCTGAATACTTTATTTCACCTTCTCTCCTTCCAAAATGAAAAAAAAAAAGCAGCACTTCTTTTGATGACTTCATGGCAACATATTTGTCTTGAATTTGGATTTTTATCGATAACACAAAAGCCAAATGAAAGTATTCTGCAGAGACCAGTGCCACTTTCTTCAGAATCATCTAGCTTTTGCATGCAAAAGAAATGTAATCTCCTCCTATACTTTCTATATTCCTAGCTCATGCAGCAAGACACAAAATTCAGGCTTTTTCTTGGCTTCTCATTTTGTAGAAGACACCAATATAAAATAAGTATGTAATGACATTATTAGCAACATATAATAATATATGTATACAATATAGTATATATACTATAATACTTATTACATATATTTTTATATAATGATATATGAATGTTGCACAATAGCTTTTATAATGCTCCCCCTCCCTGTGGTGTAGATCCCCAACATTTTGAAAATCTGTGAGTAACAGATTCAGAGCTATCAGCATGCTGAGTTACTAGGGATGTCTGACTCCCCAAATGGCATCTGATCTATTATACACAATTTGTTCTATAATATAATCATACTTAACAAATGGCCATTTGGATTTAGTGTCTCTCAATAATGTCCTTTGTCTAAACATTTAATCAGGACACTTTGTCCTGTATATAGTTTCATTTAAAAATCTTTGATATGACCAATAGGGAACTTGAAAAGTGCTTTGCTGGAGCAGCCTGTTTGTGTAAATGCTACGAGCCAAAAAGGTCACTTGCAAAGAGAGGTGAAAGAATCTTAGTATTTACTGCCCTTGTTGGAATAACTGAGCCCAGATGATAGGACCTCAGAACATAGACCCTTGAGGCGTTTTGCAGAGAGATGGTACTGACTTTCCTTCGTGCTGTTCTGGTGTTGGGTTGAAAGTATGGAGTTTTCTTCTGTATGGGGTCTCTGTTCCTCCATTAATGGCAGATGCAGAACAGCTTAGAACTGGTCTCAAAATTTCTTTTTGTCTTGGATGAATAATTGAGATGAGCCACTTTCCAAACAATTTCAGCATAGTTTTCTGTATGTTATTCAGGCAAAGTTTGCCCTGATGATGTTCTCATCATTTGGGTTGCTATAATGCAAAACAATGCAATTATATTTGTACAGAATCTCTCAAAAAATACGTACCCCATAGCATTCTCAGAAATCAGGTGAAAGAAGAGATGAGACTGAGTCTGCTATAAATGCCAATAAAAAGTAACAGAAACTAGGGACAATATGCTCTCTCCATGCATGAAGGACAGTTGCATTGGACCCTACGTGGTGAAAAAAGCAATACATTTAGACCACAGCTGTGCTGGAGCCAGTTCAGTAGATCTGGCTGTTGAAATTACCATGTGTGCCCAAATGGCTTTCGGCAAGCTCTGCACCCTGCTGCAGGGTCTCCTGGGAATGGTGCTGCCCATAGTTAGCTCAGTTTGCAACTCCTCCTCCTTTCCTCTTCTCCTTCCTTGCCTGCCGAAGCTTGGATCCAGAAGTCTCTGCCTCTGGCCCTGCAACCATTCTCCTTAGGTATTGATCTGGCAATGGATTTAAAGACAGTAACAGAGAAAAAAAAAAGAATAGGCCCAAACTGAAAAGAAAACAAGCTAATTTTAACTGCAGTAAGAAATCCTAGAGATATTCATCTATGTAGCCACCACCTGTGTATCTATCTGTGTAGCCACTGTCTTGGCATGCAGTGCCAGGTGCAGTTTCCTTGTTGGAAACGGTCTCTGTGCAGTGTTTATTATCGTGCCATGTCCTCACGGCCAGACAGAGCATGAAACACCTACCAGGTCCCTGAAAAGAGGAGGATATTGTGTGGGTGGATATTGTGAGCATACAGGGGCTCTCTCTTTTGCAAGTATGTATGTATTTTTTATCCAATTACTTCCTTTTTGAACGTCCCTTGTCTAATACCACTTGGGGATAGCCTGGCAAACAGCACTGTTGTATTTTTACTTCCAGTGCTATCTGTGACGAGGCTTGTGAGTCAGAGCCCCGAGGTGCCCCAGATCCCAGCCCTGGGTATTAACTAACATGTTCTGGGCTGTGAAGTAGAGCTGAGCCATGGGGATGCAAATCTCCAGGGATGGGGAGGACGGACAGATGAGGACTGTGACTCCTTAAGTGGCCTAACATTGGGCCACAGTTGGACTCGATGATCTTAACGTTTTTTTCCAACCTAAATGATTCTATGATTCTATGATTCTAACATGAGAGTGAAGAGCTTGTGAGCAAGGGGCCTCATAGGGGTTCAACGGCACTGAGATTGGACCATGCGGTTGGACCATGGCAAAGAAAGACTCTGGAGAGGGTTGATTATTAGAGTAGGACATAACCTCAGTAAGGTTGGAGAAGTCTTTTATATTCCTCTTCTCTGTCCTAATTCATTGAGATAATGAGACAGCACAACTGCTATGACTATTGGTGTGTGTACATATATCTATATCTATTAGAGTGACTAGAAGCCAGGGATAATTATTTAGTTCTCTGAAGGATATTAACCTCTGGGAAGATTGAGAATGACATGCACATATCTAAGTGGATAAATAAGATCAGGACACAGGTCCAGTGCGTAATCCATACCCAAAGTTTGGTTCCCACCCATGCACAGGAATGCTACTACCTTGGGTTAACAGACTATCTGGGCATCAGTCCTAGGTCTAAGGCATTTGAGAGCCCAAATCTACATGTCCCTGTGTATATGTGCTCTGAAAAATGAGGTACCCTTAAAGTACACCTAACAGATGCAAGTAACATGGAGCACACATCAGAGCAAGGTAAGGAGTGGAGGAGGTGGCCCTGGTAGCCTTTTGTGTAGGGGTCTAAAGGTCAGATCATTCCCTCAGACAGTGAGTTTGTTGTAAGGAGTTGCTCTTACCAATAGAGGCCTTTCTGTCAGGTTTATCTTTTTCAAAATCAAAGTGTGTGGATCTAATAACGTGGCTCTTATCATTTTGATTGAGTGTGTGAATACAAAATATGATTTAAGAAAACACATTGCGAAGCTTGATTCCAAAGCTGAGGCCAGAAGCTTTTGCATAGCATCCTTCTGCATAACCCCAGCCCTGCTTTTCTCACTCTGGGGCTGGGTCCTCAGAAACATGAAAAGTGGAGTTTCCGGAGGGGAGGCTGGGTGATCCTGCTGTAAGTACTGCAGTAGGAGCGTGTGAATGGCGCCGAGAGCTTTCCAAGAAGGGAAACACAGAAGACAATTGAAAACGTTTTTCGGTTGCAAAGATTTAACATAGGATTCATTGCTTTAAGCATTGCCTTGTCAGATCATTGCACTTTGACAGAGTTTTAGTAACTGGAGTGGAACAAACTCTGGATTGTCTCTTCCAGCTCTTCATACCAAAGGAAGCGTAAAATCAATTGCACTTGGATAGAAAACTTGTAAAGGAGAACTTCCTTGATGGAAAATAAGATTTATGGGAAGTGTGGCTATTGTGAGAGATAAAGAATAGTTAATACATTTGGGGGAAAAAAAGAAGGAAAAATTCACATTTTTCTGTCACTTAACATCAAACGTTCAGCCAAAGGAAAAAAGGTACGAATTAAGCGGAAGACTGCCAAAGTTAGTTAAAGCTTATCATTCACATATTGCCTAGAAAATGTCATCCATTACTATCCTAATTATTCCATATTTGGTCTGTCTGGCATTCAGCGACAAGTCATTAGCAAGACAGAAAAGCTGCTATTGCAGTACAGTCTGAACTCTTCTGGAAAAAGCTTGCAAAACAATGAATAGCACAGAAAAAGTGAGCAAGATGTTCCTATTTCCCCAGGCTCCCCAGAGAGCAAAGGTACATGATATGAAGCTGAGATAACCTGAATCCATTTCAAAATCTGTTTAAAAAATGAAGATTAAAAATACTGTGCAACTAACTCTCTTCTGTAACAGTGAGGCCAGGAGCTAATTGAGAGGATGTTGCATTATTTCTTTTAATCTCTACTAGGAGGTCAGGCAGAGGAGACCAAAAGGAAGGTCTAGCTATAGTCCCACAATAGGATGTAAGGATGATCTCTTGCTAATTCAATATGCAAAGACTCAGCTGTTGTACCTTTACTGGGGAGAAACGCGTCCTATTTTCACAGTACAAATTGCACATACCAAGGACGCCGCTGTCAACCTTCACAACGCCCACTTTCCCCCATGGCCCTGCACTGCATAGTGTTACTCTTTCTTTCTACGTGCGATGTGGCTGATCCATGTTCTTTGCAATGGTAGGTGCTATTTAGCAGCAGTTTTCCATGATGTGGAGCTGGCTGCCCTCTGAAGATTTGCCTGACGTGTTTCTGCTGCCCTGTCCCCTCACCTACTCTCAGATGTTTAATATATGTAAACTGGCCATCGAATCTGGGCTTGAGTGGCCTCTCATCCGAGATGTGCATCAGCTGTCTGGGAGAACATAGCTTACGGGAGCATTACTACAGCCCTCAATATGTGGCAGGACTGTGAATGTGGGCTAATTGCACTGTATTATTGTTTATACCAGCAACAGCATAAAAGTCAGTGGAATTGGGAAGTCTTGGTAATGATAAACTGCCCATGTTTCACAGGAGTATGAAAAAGTGGTGATGACAGCTGGGTGGCACTTAGTTACTTTGAAGCCAGATGCCTCCTGTATTCCAGGTACACTGTCCTTTAATCTCCTAAAAGCCGTGCTGGATTTTGCTGTGCTTCATCTCTTGCCGTGACACTCCGAGACAGCCTCCTGCTGAGGTGGCAGAATTGGTCTGCAGGCTTCAGAGCTGCGTTGTCAACACACGGAGCTGGGCCAGTCTATTTTCTAGTGCGGTGAGTCTGGAAAAGGACCTCCATTTTCTTTTTACTGGTGGTCAGGCCAAATGCCTGGCAGCATTATTGAAACATTAATTAAAGTGCTGTGCATCCTCTTCTGCGTGCACAATGACTACTCGACTGTCAGCGAAGAGCAGGTTCCAGGCCATGCCTTTATGACCTTTCATTTAGCACAGAGGCTCTGGGGGTGGCAGGAGGGAAAGTAGCTCTCGGGATATTATTGTTATTCCACCTACTAATGATTATTCTGCACTGGAAGAACATTCTTTTGGTGATTATGTATGGTTTGCAAATAATAAGCTATCTTAGAGTGACTCAACTGTGAACAAACATAAATATGTGAAAAGGCATTTTAAGCCGTGTCTCCACAAATCTTTACATGTAATAAGCTCGAGTGTGACGTCTGATCCAGTAATCATTCTGAGAGTTATTAAGGCCAGAAACATAAGCCATAGTAAGTGCAGATTGAGACCACTCTATATTTGACTAGCTATTTTCCTGAGAACTTTCTGACCTAAGTGTGTGACAGAAGCTTTCTTTTTTAAATAACTTTATGAATGTTTGCTGGCATGGCAAACCAAAAGAACAAGATACAATAGCCTCTTGGTATAAATCTCTGTTAATGAGATCAGGACTAGAAACCTCATTGTTCAGCTCACATTCTGTCTGAACGCAATCTGCTTCTCAAATTATAAATCAGAGGCAAGACACTGTACCATTGTGTAACCCTACACCCCGGCTCTGGAATGTTTCCTAGTCACAAGAGGATTGTCATCATTTCATTTACGAGAGAACTATCAAACAGGCTTGGGACATATTTGGTCTACAACCCCCCCTCACATGAAGACAAATCCCCCCCTCCCTTGCAGCAGGGTATTTTTGTAGCAACAACACAGAAGCATGCATTATAGCGTGCCACGTCCTGAAATCTAAAAACAAAAGAGAAAAAGTTATTATGTCTATCACTCTCATAAGCAGTGCTAATTACTGAGGATTAAGAATTTGTTTATATATGCCCTATATATGTCCATCCCTCTAGAAAACGCATACACATATGTGTAGTAAGATCATTGAATTGGAAGGTTTAGTCGTGCCTGCAAAGGCGCATTGTGTGGGCAAAGTCTCTGCCGTCCCACAAGACCTTACAGCACGTTCTGCTTCAGAAAGCAGATCCCTTCCGACCATTTCAGACAGTCAGAGAGGGACTTCATCACAGGGTGCGAATGGTGCGGTAATTTCGAGAGGTCTGAAGGACATAATTGCTTTCACGTTTCATCCAGCTTTCTAACAATCCAAGAAAAAGGGGAAAGACTGACTGCATTTGATACGGGTGTAGGAGCTGTCTAGGAAATCCCAAGCTTGCTCTACAGCTCCACCGAATGTAGGCCATTGTACGCTTAACCTAAACATACAATCTTTCTGGTCAGCCAAGTCACCTTTAATTTTTGATAGGACTCAGGCTACAAGAAGTCTCTCTGGGAAAGGCAAGAAGTTCACCCTTAGCAACCTGTGGTCTGTCTCCCTAGTTCTGTCTGCTGTTAAGAGCAATATCATGAAAGGTATGTGTAAATACTCTTCCTTCCCCCCATATCCCTGCTGGCTGAAACCTCCCTGTGCTGTTCTCAGCTACTGAGAACGTCTGTGTTGGTACTGCCGCAGCAGCTGTGCGAAGCAGCACCGCATAGCTCTGTTCTCCAAAGGGAGATTGTGGGCATGGGCTGACTAGAAAACACAGAGATAAGTGTTGCAATGTGAATAACTAAGAGAAAACAACTCCAGCAAACCAATCATATGGTCTCTGAAGGCCATGTTCTCCAGTGCCAAACCCTTTGCCTACAGCTGAGAACAGAGTTCAGACCTCTTGAATAGATCGTGCAAATAATTTTTGCTTTTAATTAGATGGCCAAACTGAGAAATCAGAAGGGGAAATAATTTCATTGGCAAGACATGACCAAAATATTTAAATGGACCTGAAGTTAAACATAGTGGATGAGGGAAAGGCTGTGGATG
>NW_009205611.1:0-1053 GCF_000690835.1 Fulmarus glacialis
GCCCCGGGGACCCCCAGAGACCCCCCGGGGACAGTGGGAGCCCCATGGGGTCCTGGGACCCCCAGGGAATTGGGACCACCAGGGAACATCAGGGACACTGGGATCCCTGGGACATTGGGGCTCTTGGGGACCCCGGGGACATCAGGAGCCCGTAGACACTGGGGTCTCCTCCCAGGGACTTCAGGACCCCCGGGGGACCCCCAGGGACATCAAGGCTCTTGGGGACCTCCCAGGGACATCGGGACTCCTTGGACACTGGGGTCCTTGGGGACCCCCAGGGACATTGGAACCCCTTGGACACTGGGGTCCTTGGGGACCTCCTAGGGACATCAGGACCCCTCGGACACCGGGGTTGGGGACCTCCTAGGGACATCAGGATCCCCAGGGACCTTGGAGTCCTTGGGGACCTTCCAGGGTCATTGGGACCCCTTGGACACCAGGGTCCTTGGGGACCACCAGGGACATTGGGACCCCTTGGACACCAGGGTCCTTGGGGACCTCCTAGGGACATTGGGACCCCTGGGACCTCAGGGTCCTTGGAGACCCCCATGGACATCAGGACACCCAGGGACCTCAGGGTCCTTGGGGACCTCCCAGGGACGTACAGGGACACCAGGATCCCCAGGCCACCAAGACTCCTGGGGACTCCAAGGATCTTGGACCACCACCCCCAGCCCCCCAGGGACACCTTGGGGGGTCCACCCCACGTGGCTGTGCGTGGCCAGGGGCTGGGGGGGTCAGGGGGGCTCACCTGGATGTACTCGGTCAGGCTGTTGAAGACCTGCTTGGCCACGGCCATGGCCTTGGAGAAGTTGCGCTTCCCCTGCTCATCGATCACGTCCTTCCCCGAGTAGTACCAGTAGAAGTCGCTGATGGACTCCTGCCACCGGATGGGCACCGTCAGCGGCGGGGGGATGGGGACACGGGGACCACCGGCAGCACAAGGACACAGGGGTGGGGACGTGGGGACCACCAGCAGCACGAGGACATGAGGACTGGGACGTGGGAACCACTGGTAGCACGAGGACATGGGGATGGGGACATGGGGATGGG
>NW_009205612.1:0-861 GCF_000690835.1 Fulmarus glacialis
TTGAGCACCTCCAGGGCTGGCTGGGGGGGGTATGGGGTCACTGGGCAGGTTTGGGGGTGCCTGGGCTGCCTGCAGGGGGGCTTTGGGGTCCTGGGACCATTTTGGGGCTGTTTTGGGATCCCTGAGCCATTTTTTGGGTCCCTGAACCCTTTTTTGGTGTCCTAGAGCAATCTTTGGGGTCCCTGAGACCTTTTCTTGGCTCCCAGAGCCATCTTGGGGATCCCTGAAGCCTTTTTTGGGGTCTTAGTGCCATTTTTGGGGTCCCTGAGCCCCTTTTGGGGCAGTTTTGGGATCCTGGACCATTTTTGTGGTCTGTGAGCCTTTTTTTGGTGTTCCTGAGCCATTTTTTGCCACCCTAGAGCCATTTTGGGGGTCCCTGAGCTGGTTTTTGGGGTCCCTGAGCAATTTTTTGCCATCCTAGAGCCATTTTTGGGGGTCCCTGTGCCCCTTTTGGGGCTGTTTTGGGGTCCCTGAGCCATTTTTTGCCACCCTAGAGCCATTTTGGGGCTCCCTGAGCTGTTTTTTGGCATCCAAGTGCCATTTTTGGGGTCCCTGAGCCCCCGTGTCCCCCCTCAGGGACGGCGCGGGGCGTGGTGATCGCCACGGGGGACCGGACGGTGATGGGGCGCATCGCCACGCTGGCCTCGGGGCTGGAGGTGGGGAAGACGCCGATCGCGGTGGAGATCGAGCACTTCATCCAGCTGATCACCGGCGTCGCCGTCTTCCTCGGCATCTCCTTCTTCATCCTCTCCCTCATCCTGGGCTACACCTGGCTGGAGGCCGTCATCTTCCTCATCGGCATCATCGTCGCCAACGTCCCCGAGGGGCTGCTGGCCACCGTCACCGTACGTGGGGGGTCGT
>NW_009205613.1:0-2214 GCF_000690835.1 Fulmarus glacialis
GCGAGAGCTGGAGCGAAAAACGCATCTGGGGTCACTCACGCTCTGTACTGCACCTGGACGGAAAGGCTTGCTGCAGTGACACCATTTGGGGTAACAAACCAGAATTTGGAAGACAAAACCGCGGGCGATCTGCACCCAGCTTCAGAGGCAGAGGGAGCTGCCCGCAGAGCGTGAGGCCTCGTCTGCCCACGCACGTTCCTCCCCAGACACGGAAGAGGTTCTGCCTTGCCCCCAGTCTGCGCTTACGAGGAACGTGCTGTCGGCTCGCACCGGCACACGCGGGGGAAAGGCTCTTCCCGCTCTCCTCCGAGCCCAGCTGAAGGGCTGCCAGCGGCAACCGCCGAGGGAGCCTCGGGAAGGGAAACCCCAGCGCCCAGCGGGAGGGAAAACCAGGAGAAGGTGCTTCTCAGGCGCTGCTCTTCCGCTCAGGTATTGAGGACTCGAGCTTACAGTTACCACAAAATTCTTGCGCCCTTTGCAACAGAAAGCCAATTTGTGGGGTAATTTTCGTAATAAAATAAATAAAAGCATTTCCCTGTTCCAACGTTACGTGGATGCCTTTCCATCTCGCTGCTCCTGAATGATGAGAACGAGTAAATATGATGGTTGCGACTTACCATTACTAGAACTGTTAACAGTTTTATATACCTCTGCCGCAACTTCCTTCTGAACTGGGCAGCCAGCATCCTCTCCTTTCTCCCCACAAGCCTCCCCTGAACGTCTTGGATGTCTGTTGTTTGGAGATGGGTCCATCAGCACTTGAAGGGTGGTCTGGGGGTAAGGTGAGGTCAAATTACTTAAACATCCTACTATTTTATTTGCTTGTTTAGCTGTACATGGAGTTCCCTTCTGACCACAGTAACATCCCTCCCCTCTGTTTTTAATTTAAGGTTTAACAAAATGATTTTCATATTTTTATGTCCCCAAAACGTAAAAAGAACCATCTTCAGGCACAGCCCTTCAGCTTGGGCTCAGTCACGCCTCTCTCAGTGGCAGAACGAGAGTAAAACCCGTTATCAATTTGAACAGATCAGTTTCCTTTATGGTGGAGTTGTTTTCAGTGTGCTGTGATGTGTATTACAAAAGCCAAAGATATAAATGATCAACTGGAAGCTTGAATTAATTTTTCCTCATGTCTAAATTAGGAGAGTGAGTAATTGCTGCAGTAATCGCAAGCAGAGCCTGTTTATCAATGCCAGTGAATAATTGGCTATTAAACAATAGTGCACTTTGCCTTTGAAAATTCACAACACTCTAACAGGAAGCACACTGCCAGTTTTATATTAGCTTGATGATTGATGAGAGGAGTGGCAGGATTACAAACGCAGTTTGGGGAACAGCTTTCTGACATGTCTCCCCCAAAATCATCCCCGTGCCTAAAGAGTTATCCTCGCTGCAAGGATAAGCACACAGTGGGCTTAGATTACAGCATCTGAAGTCACAGGGCCAAAATAGCACAAGTCTAATTCTGTAATCAATCACTTTCGATCGCAGGCAGCCAAACACGGCACCTAGAAACCACAGGCGGGAGCTGCCTCTTGTTTTCTGTTTTCGTACGTGTGTCCGTCTGCCACCCGGCCATTGCTCTGACCTCACCCTTTGTTCATTGCGGCGTCTGGCCTTGTTATCTTCCTTATGCCTGCCCATTTTCCGTGCCAAGCCTATCCTCTTCCCACCATGCTCCTCATCCCTTCCTTTGACAACTCTGCATCGAGTCCCTGTCCTCCTGGCGTACCACCCTCTCCACCCAGCTGCACCGACCCCTCACCTCCACCTGCTTTTCAGTGCCACCACTGCGTTTCCTTCCCCTCCTGGCTGTTTCTGAGCTCTGCACGCTCACCCCAGGTACCCACAGCTCCTCCAGCTCTCAGGACCTCACCTGTGCTCTCTTCCTCTTCCAGGCATCTTCCTTTCTCTGAGCTTCCTGGATCAGGAGTAGACATGCTGCAAATGGTTGGGGGTCCCTCCTGTTCCTGCTGCTTCCAAGCCCTTTCTCTTGCCCAGCTTCTCCCCATCCTCCTCCTCCATGCTTGATCCAAAGCTCTTTCTCCTCCTCCCAGATTCCCACATCCACTCTTGGTGGTCTCAGGTTCTGATATGAAAACCCAACCAGTTTCTTACATTGGCATCTCTCTATCCTTGAGCCTTCAACTGATCTGCAGCTCATTTGACTCTTTCAGTCACTCTGAAATAGAATCATAGAATCATTAAGGT
>NW_009205614.1:0-271 GCF_000690835.1 Fulmarus glacialis
TCACCGCGGGACAAGGCATCGGAGCCGGTCTGCTCCGGCACGGCCGGTCCTCCGCGCTGAAGAGGAGGGCAAGCGGTGCCGCTCAGGCCTTCGGGAGGTCTGTCAGGGCTAAAACTTCGATGAGCCGGGTATAAATTCAAAGGTTCCCTTCCACTTCCTTGATAAAAGGGGGGTTCCTTGCCTAACCTCACAGCCCTAGCGCCCAGGGCTGGCTATTTTAAATACAGCATCTGGCTGCAGTGCTGAGCAACTTTGCACATGGCTTTTTGGG
>NW_009205614.1:322-9105 GCF_000690835.1 Fulmarus glacialis
GCATTTAGAGGTCTACAGAGGAAGGTGCCGTGAGGAGGTCGCTGCTAGTGTTTGAGGAGTTGCACCCAGGTATTTGGCCCTATGCACCCAAGTCTGAAAGCAGATAACGTGAAAGGTTATTTTGCTACTTATCTAAGAGCAAGCTGAGGATCCAGGGAAGCGATGCACGGTGCTAGGTGTTTAACGTCTGCTGCCACCAACAGAGAGGAGCCTTGCAGAGCACCCTGCGTGAGAGCAGCTGGGGAGGGCTCTGCAAGTCTCTGCCCATGCTGCTGGGAGCAAATAAAACTAACATACCAGGAACTAACAGTTGTGACAATTTACGCTTCTTCACTGTAAGCACTTTACTATGGGATGTGAGGGGGACAGTAGTTGATTTATGAACATTTTTGTTAATAGTTTTGTTTGGGTGACTTTTTGGGTTTTCTCCCTTTTGTTTATTGATAGAGTGTGGTATCTGACAATTTGAACTTTCCTATTTAGAAATACCCACATACATCTGCAAAATGCTAGTGCTGTGGCCCCAGGGATGGGAAAGTCTCCTACCAATGGATTATTCCTAGAAATAAATGAAAAAAAATTGAAATTATTAATATCCACCACTTTCTTTACTTCATCTATTTCTTGAAGGTTATCCCTCATCATATGGTTAGACTGTCCTTAAGGAAAGCTTGACAAACAGGTCAGACTGGCAAGCATCTCCTGGAAGTCATGAGATGCAGGCTCCAGAGTACTGGAGAGGCAAGGAGGGAATCTTTCTTGTGATCCTTCCTCTGCTTCTGGGTTCAGACACTTACTTGTAGGAGACATTTCACCTCAGGCGCACATCAGACAAACTTGTGTAGGCAAAAATACACTGTGCGGTAGGCGTAAATGACTTGCTGTTGCAAAAGACAACTGTCTGTGGGTACGCGTGCACATCATCTGTGTATCACACAGATGTAGGAATACACAGGGCTAGTTTTGTGCTGGAGGAGGTATCAGAGTGATGGCTCGTGTCCTGGCAGGGGTGCAGGGGACATGAGAAGTGACAGGCAGGACACACTGATCTGCTGTGCTGGATTGCTCTGGAGCTAGCGTGACCCTGGGTTACTTTTGGGTTTGCCTCAGTGCAGGCGCTTGGACTGGATGATCTCCCACACTCCCTATTGAGACCTATCCTGTTGTTTATCGGTATACAAATTTATATTAAGTATCTTTCTTTGGCATTTAGTCAAGAGCTTCTTCCTTTGGTTGCAAATAGGGAAGGAGGATGTAGAAAACAAAGCTTAATGGAGCTTCTCGGAGGGTAAACCATTCATCTCCTCTGTCCACAGTCCCTTCCTACTTTTTGTTTTTCTTGCATCCTAACATATGCTTCCACTTTTGCCTGCATTTGGGGATTGCCTAGTCCTCCTTTTATGCAATATTCTGGAACAATCTTTTCTCTGTGCCTCTCCTGTCCTCCCCCAAGGCTCACCCTGTCCCCCACCTCCCAGTACTCTGCCAGAGTCTCTGTGGCATTTCCATCCCGCGGTCATGGAAGACTGGACATGATTCCTTTCAGCATCCATCAATATAGCCTTTTTTTTTCAGTCAGTTGCAGAGTAATAGGAGGCTCTCCCTGTGCCCAGAGGGAAGAACGTCTGTTTTCATAATGCTTCCTGCTACCTGTCAGCCGGGAGGGAGGAGGCTTGAAGGAGAAAGATTGAACTTGATGAGGATTCTAATTGCTGTCACTCAGTCGCTGCCTTGACCCCTGTAAACCTATCTGAGTACCTGCCCTCCCTACTCCCCCGTTTCCATCTCTGCTCTCTCCTTTTCCTTTTCCTCCCTCCCCTGCGGCAGTGCAGATTCTCCTGCGCAGAAACGTGGCCCAAGGCCACTGCCAGGAGCAGAATGGAAATGTCAAAGATTGCTCAATACTCAACTCTTTTCCTTCCGTTACAACTGGGAACCCTCTCCCAGCAAGTACGTAAGTGATTTTTCTTCAGGCTTTATAATAAGGAATGTGATAAATTTGGCAAGAAGTGAGACTCCTATTTGCATCCCGTTTAAGTACCATTCATAGAGACTGGAGGCATTTCCAACCTCTTGTCGACAGACGACTGCAGCTGTAGTACCGTTGGGTTATACTGGCTCTCTGTGGGCTTTCCACCTCGCTTCAGCCCTCCCAGAAACCTATCGTTGATTGTCCAAACAGTAACACCACTTTGCAGGTGCCTGGATTGATCAAAGGATCCTGAGTCACCCCAGAAGGGATGTATTGCACCAGGACACAGGTGGAATTGGAAAGGATATGTCTTTAGCACATGTAAACACGAGCTAGGACAGGCCTTAGGAGGAACATCTGAGTCATGTTCCAGTCGGTAGGAGTTTCTCATAGTGAAACTTGTCCTTTTCTCTCTCTGATCTGTTGTGAGAGACTAATGATACCTCTATATTCTTTGTATTTCTGTCTGAACTATAATTCTTAGTGCAAGCTATTCAAAAGATTTTTAAGGCATATCTGGAGCTGTCAAACTAAATACCAAGTATTAGGCATTTGTAGTTTGAAAGAAGGCTGTTTTCTAGCCTGAACTTTCAGTCAACACTCTGGTGTAATCTGAAAGTAAGAAATAACAAATTCTGGATGAAACAAGAACCGCACAGCATCAAGGAGTTTCAACAACATATATGTTTATCTACAATACACGACAACCGATCTAATCTCATATCAATCTTGTAGAAGAGAGGCAGTAATTGCTCAAGGTTAAGCCACTTTTCAGCTTTTTCTCTCTGTCCATGAAGATGAATGCCATTGGAGAGATCAAGCGTTGCACATTGTCTTGCTCTGTGTGTGTGACATGATTTTACAGATGTTGTTTTCTTTTTCATCTAGTACAAACATCTTCCAGGATTTTGACTCATTTCCTTAAGTCTCTTTCAGCTGTTCAGAGAATGGCTAGAGGAAATGAGGTCTAATATCCTAATGCATTGCATTTACTGTAAGTACCCTCTCACTTTAAGTATAAAACTTTGCCTTTTTGTAATTTCTGAATGTCCTTCTGAATATTCCCCTGCACAAGAAACAACTTGGAGTTGTTTCTGTCCATCAGCAACTCGGCTCCCCCTGATGAGTCTCTTCAGTCTTAATAGAGCTGAAGGTGTTCATTGTGATCTTAGGCGAGAGGGGAGAGATGATGCTAAAGGCATCTCATGAAAATGGTGATCCAGATTTCAGCGTGTTACATCTTTTGGACATTTATTTAAGAAAATCCAAAGAGAATGCATGTGCAAATTACTAGGATTTGACATAAAAGGGGGTTTTAAATTATTATTACTCTTCTGTATTATTCTACTGCACAAGTATTGTGCTTGGCTTTTTCAGTGACTTTTAGGAAACTAAAAGGGCTTTTTCCAAAAGAACCCTCTTTGACAATGAATCCTGCAAACAGTCATAAATGAACGTAATTTTACGTGTGTGAGTAGTCTCCTTGGCCGGCTGCCAAACCTAATGGCAACCGAAGTGTATTGTTTGTCCACCGGCCAAGATTGCTGCCGTTAGTGATAAAAGCATAAGGGGAGTGTAAACATCTGTGTTTGAAGGGAGAATGCGACTCCTATTTCCTAGGGTATACCAATTAGAAAGCACAGTAAATGTTAATCTCTCAGTGGACTTACTCTTGGGGATTATATTCAGATATACTTTTAAATGGATTTTTAATGATCTTTTTTGTGTCACAGAATTTTTTTGTGCACCACGTTGTAAGGCTTTTGCTTATATTATCTGTATATTATCTCTTACAGGCATGTAAATAACAGAAAAGTTTCTAATGTTGCTATCATGCTGTGCAACTCCTGGCCTGCTCCATACGGATCATTCCTCGAAATTGTAACTAAAAAGAGGCATCATTTAGTAAAATTATCAGCTACAGGGGGTTTTGCCATTGGAGGGGCTAACCGCGTTAAATGTCTATGATTTTAGATGTCATCTGACAGCTGAGTCCGTAATCATGTAACATAATCATTAAATATCTGATACGGAGAAGAATTTGCTGGTCAACTAGGCACTGACGGTTGTAAATCTAAGTGATAAAGAGGATGCATGGGCTGATTAAGTTAAGAAGAGATGAAAACTGTGGCAGGGAAATTTGAAAGTCAGAGAGATGCATCTCTCAGGTTCTTTGGAAGCCTGGCAAATGCCAGGTTAGTCCTACATCTCCTTCCTTTTCCCATCAGTAATTGTCTTAAGCTAAGAGTGCTCCTCTGCTCATTCTGAGTGAACATGCTCCTCATGACATGGAGTGGACTTCTTTTAAGGAAAAGTTTTGTGCAAAAGCCACACTGGAAAAAGAAATCGAACTTGTTGGTTATAACCTGTCATTCAGAGCCTGCATGTTTCAGAGGAGGAGAAAGGTCCGAATGAGCTGTGTGCTTGAAGTGTTTTGGGTATTCGCATACCTAGGCCATGCAGCACTAACTAGGTTCTTGCTGAAGGGTATCATGAGATTAAGAACTTGCACTTGGCTCTCTTAATCTGTTTTTTGTTCAGTAGTTAATGGCTGCACCAACGTCACGAGTTGAAGTTTTTGTCCGCAGCCCTCAGGACTGGAAACTTAATTCTTTGCTGAATGAAATCTGACTTTCTCACGCATTCACCTGCCTCCCGCAGCTGGGTTTCCAAGAGACACAGCAAGTCTTAGGAAGCTCCTGCAGAACTGTAAGGGTAAGCTGGAGGAGACCCACAGAGGTCATCTGGTCTGTCCTCTGCTCTCCCCCGGATCAGACGGAGCAGTTCTTCCCAGGTAGACTTTTGTCTAACCTGCTCTAAGGCAGACTTGTTCAGAGTCTACCACCCATTTTTTCTAGTGCATAACTAGTTGTTAAAGTTCAAAAGCTTCTCCTGATACCTAACCGAATCTCCCTTGATGGTCGCTGAATTCCATCCTTTTTTTTTCCCTTGTTCTGGTGGATATAGTGAACTGCTGATCACCATCCTCTTTATAACAGCATTTTACACATTGACAGTTAATATCACATTTTTGACTTCTCTTTTCTATGATGAACAGATATAACTTCTTCAGCCTTTTCTTTTGATGCATCTTCTGCAACTCCTCCTCCTCTTTTTCTTCTCAGCCCTCTCCAACTTGTTTGCATTTCTTCAAGGTATGATACGTAAAATTGACATCTGACTCCAGATAAGAAATGTACGGCCTCAGGGTGTAACAAAATAGTTACCTCCCCATGTACTGTGTGCTTCAATTTGATTCAAAGCATTGTAAATCTGATTTTAATCATGATTTAAATCAGCCAACAGTAAGCCTCATTTTAACTGTTTTGCATTTGTACTTAATCATTTTGTAAAGAAAGGTTTAACCTCCTTTATTACCATTGAGATAGAGTTTTAATTAAATATAGCCTTTGCACTTAATGTTATACTTACTTTGATTAATCACTGTGCCTGTATTTAAGCAATTATGTAGCTTGTTATCTATATACTTATTCTGATTCTTCATGTGTATGTTTTAGTATGAAAATAGAAAGTGTTGACATGTCTTGTATTAGATAATTGATTTTTTACTGATTATTTGCATCGATTACAATGAAGGAAATGAGAATTCTGAAATGTTCTTCTGTTAGATAAATAGCACCACATAGAAGCCAGCCAATTCAGAAGAAAAAACTCATTGAGAAATGTTTTGAAATAAAGAATTAATGTCTGAAAGGCCTATCTGTAGTCAAAACTGGTGGTTTCTAACCTCTGTGCTGTAAAAATTTTAGAACTAGTCCATCTCATCCTCTTTTTATTCTTAGAATGGCAATGGAAAGAAACATTCATGGTTTTTTTTCAACTCCTGATCAATAGCTCCTCTTTGAATGGACTAGTTGCTTAATTGAGTTGTACTGAATGAACTGAAATAAAGAAAATATTTTCTCTGCACCTGCTAGGGAACTCCAGATGCCAAAGGCTAGCTTATTGCGGTGGCGCAACCTGCCTAGAGGTGCTCAGCTACTGACTTCCATGAATTCAATACTGTGATTATCTTTAAAACATTGGCAGCACATGTACGGCTTGAATAATTTTTTTGCTTTAATTTTTTTTAATGATTAGAGGAGGTGTAAATTTTAATTTATGTTGTTGTATTTTCAAAATCAGTGTTGAATATTTTTACATTTTAAAAGGAAAATAAGCATTATAAAAACACTGCATTTTTACTTTTAATGTAGTATTAAATTAAATATACAGTTTAATATGTTTTTTTACCTGAAGTGGTTCTGTTTGTATGCCTTAGATGCTCTTCTGCACTAGGACCTGGTACTGAGGCATTCAGTTTCTGCTGCTCAGTGACTGCCTGATTCTTTACTTTTGCTGCCTAACTCTTTGTTTGCTATTTTAGACGGCATGGAAGTGCTTTCTATGGCTGGATGAGCATAACTTTTTAACTTTGAAAAGGAATTATGTTATCTTCAACAAAATAAAAGCTTCCTCCCAGTAGTGTTCATTGTAACACAAGCTGTTGAAGTTTCCTATTCCATAGCACGTCTGACTTCCAGGTATTATACATAAAATTGCTGACTTTGCAGTAAGGCTAATATCATCATACCTAGTATTTGAGGTATGCAGCATAATAAAAGAGGTCAAATGGAAGGAGCAGAAGTAAACCCTGTATTTCTGGTCTCCTCCCATAAACTAGATACCGTCAGAAGCGATGCTGAAATGGGATTCCCTGCTTAGGTAGGTACTCAGACTGTGCCCATAGCGCGATGCTCTCTTGTGTATCTCTCCTGGGGTAGGAAGGAGGACCACTTTTTCAATAAGCAGCTACCTATATATATACCATCTATATGCAATTTATGATAGGGCATATTAGTAAACTAGGAAATATAGTACAATTGGCAAACAAAATATGTAAGTGGACTTCTGCTGACAGTGGAGATTAAGTTCAGTGGCCGAGTTATGTATCTCCTTGCCAGAAGAGGACTGGGGAAACGTAACTGGATTGTCAGAAGAATATCTAAGCCTCTGTATTCGAGGTACTTCCAAGACAACATCAATGGCAGATCTTGCTGGGTGTTAGCGAGATTTGTTCATCCTAGGAGGTTCTGAAGAACCTGTCGATGAATCCTCTGGAAGTTGCCTAGTCGTAGTTGCAGAAGGCATGTGCAAAGACACTTCTCTAATACTAAAACACATTAAAAATGCGTTTATTACATTTGGTATTGTCTGTAAGACAATGCTTTTACAAGAATTTTTTAACAACATCCTAATTAGCAGCAAAGTTTATGCACTAGTTAGACAAAGGAAATCTAGCTTATTGCAGGCTTATTAAAAAACACTGAATAGGTGAAGTTAATTTATATGGAGAAACATGGAAATACTCCCAAACCTGCTTCTTAAATGGATCTGTGTGCCATGTGGATGCATGACGTGATGCAATGACTTGTATTTCAGTAATAGAGCTATATAAATACTTTAGCTATCTTGTTACTAAACCCAGCATTTTTCTCATGAATCTGCCAGTTCTTTCAGTGAACGAAAGATAATACAAAGTAATATGAACGTAAAAGATAGCTGTGTCTTTTCTGCAAAATTTGGTGAACATGTTTATTAATCTGAAAGTCTTGTTTATTGCTGTAATCTTCTAGGAAAAAGTACTGAACTAAATATCTAGAGAAAGTAAAAAGCAGTGCTCCTCTTTGTGGTATTTAATGTGGTCCATCATAAGAGCAATGATAACATAATTATGCAATTATTGGTATATTTCCCCCTCTGGAGGCCTTATGTAGATGATTACCAGTGCACCTTTTAATGAAATTGCTACTATTTGATAAAATTACTGCCAAGACTTGAAATAATTAGAATTCGCATTGCCAAAAGTCTTACATCTCCTTCCTCAGTTGAGCCTTTTCCAAATAGGCATTAATTCAGATTGCAAAACGATTCACTGTTCTCCAGTTTTCTCATTTCTCTTCATTAAAACTACCTTTTCACTGCATTTCAGAAAACACGCTTTCAAGCCCATGCTGCTCATTACAAGGAATATTCGTTCAAAATGGAAGTTGAAAGATACTGCACCTTTTAATGTAAATGTCAGCAAAGAGAAGTGAGAAGAAAAAGCCATTAAAGGAATAGACTGGATGAATGACAGCTGAATTTGAATACACTATGCATTAGTGCGCTTTTTCATTCCTTCTAATCGTTCTCCATACTTACTTTATAATTTGTTTATTTATGTGTCTAACAGCTGATAAAACTAACTGTGGGAACAGCTGGTTAATAAGTAATTTTGGAAATTAGAGGGAAGAAGGCAATAATTCAGTAGGAGTAAGGATCAGTCTAAATGTATAAATCTCAATGCTGACAAGTGTTGTAGCAAACAGTTGCTCTTTTTTTGCAAATCCTACTTATGTGTGTGTATATACATACATATTTATCTGTCCTCTGTATTTTCCTTTGAATAAGGATTAGCAGGTAGTTGTTTTAAGCTTAGACCATTGTAGTTTAAAAAAATCTGATAGGTCAGTCATGCTTTGGGTTTGGTTTGTTCATTAGCACATTGCCTGTAGATTCCTTCTGGGGTGGGAAGTTCAGGTATAAAAGACCGTAGTGCGTCAATGTGTTGTAATAAAAGGAATTTATCACCTAGAATAGGTTGTTGCTCACAGCGCTTCAAGATGAGTGACTGGACTGCTATAGTGCATATGGTGCTCCTTCAAAAAAGAAACCCCAAAACAACAGAAAAAGCCCCAAAGCCATGACTTCCCAGAAAAAGAGGATTCAGAAAGGTATCATAGACGCTCACAAGTCTATGGGGCCGGAT
>NW_009205615.1:0-5527 GCF_000690835.1 Fulmarus glacialis
GCTTTGCTTTTCTTGTGTGCAGTTTTTTATTTTAAAAGTTTAAATCGCGGTGGCGAGGACAGCCGGGCAGTTACCAGAGGGTTGGGCGGTTACATCTTTGTAAGGGTTTGTTTCGGTTCTAATGAACCGTTTGGTTCTAATGAACCAAAACATTCTGTCTTCTGGACACACAAGAGTTTGAAAATCAGGGCCTTGTTTATTGAAACATTTGCTTAGAGCCTCAGTAGAGACCATATGTGTATACATATGCATTACCCCTTCTGCTCCCAGCTCTACCTGGCTGTGTCTTTTTTAATTTGGCAGTGTCATGGCAATGCGCTTTGGCAGTGCTTCAAAATCAATGAGACCGCTGACATCCTCTTGCGTGGATATCATTCTTGACGTTCAGTTGCTTGTGGCAAAAAAGCATTTGTTCGCTGGGTTGGTGACACTCGGGCTTTTTGATTTATTCCTTTTTAGGGTGGGTCGGGTACGTGTGTTAATGAGGGTCCTGGGAATCTAAACAAGTTCCTAGACAGCGTAAGATGTGTACTTTCAATGGCGCAGTGCGCGCAGAATACTTAACCTGTAAAATCCAGGTGTTAGTCTGCTGACTCAGTTATTCCTGCCATGGTGCCCAGGCTGGTGAACCTGTTGAACTCTGGGACTAAGGGATTCAGTGAGAACAAATCTGACCTCTGTTATAAGCCACCACTGTTTGGGAAACTTTTCTTCTGGCTCTCCTGCCTCTGCAAGCACACTGGTGTAAGTCTTGCTCCAGGAAATAATCCAGTTAAATATTGTGCATTTGCTTGGTCTAGGGGATGAATTCTGGATTCGCTTGGCCCATGGAGAGGATGTAGAGTTCTTTGGGAATAGAGATGCATATTTCAGGCTTGCAAAGAGGCTGTGACAGGTAGGGTGTAAATGCTAAGGCCAAGCGAAGAGAATAATGCTGCAGCTGTGCAACCATGCCATTAAAGAACATGGAGACCTGCACCAGGCTTCATTTTTTTGTAATTTTTAAATTTTTGTGTCAAACTTGGTGTCATATGGAAGAGGAGCTCCATGGCAAATTTATCTTTAAGAGAAGATACGTCCTGTTCACAGAGGACTACCTGTGCAGGAAGAGCTCACTTCGGAAGGTGAACGGTGATGTAGGGCAGCAGGAGGGCCAGGAGCTCTCTGGGACATTGCAGGACACTGCATCAGCTGGCTGGGGATCTGAGTGAAGGGACAGTCTTGAGTCTGTTATACAGCAAGCATTATTGAAGGGTGGTGTGGTACATGTATCTTTACGTTTGTGTGCACGTATTTATATACACATGTATATACATAAAAATATCTTTTTCAGTGTTCGTTTCAGTCCAGTTCCTCTTCCCAAATAATAAATTAAAACATGGGAAGTGTGAGGAAAGGGTTTCTGTCAGGGTGGTCAGCTTATAGTAAGAGCATTAGGAAAAAAAAAGGCAGTTTTAGCAACAGCGACAGAATCAAAATAGGAAAAAGCAACTCTGAATGTCCCAAATACTTACTTTAGGGGATGCTTTTGCTTCAGAATATATACTTTTACAGACAAGCTGTCACATTACAGCTTTTCATTTTATTTTGGATAAATACTTGTAAGCTACATGCGAGAACCTGCAACTGGCAGCTGTAACACAAAGAGTTTGCAGAAGGTGCATTGTAAGTCACTGGCCTGCAGATTTTCAAATCCAGATTGTGATTTTTAGATGCTGAGGTTAAATTTGGGAAGGCATGGACGTTGTTTGAAATCACGTACCTTGTACTGTTAGATGCTGTAGTTAGGAGGTAAGGAGACACTCATGTTACAGTTGGGCAGTTGCAAAGGGAGTGTATTGTTTGCAGAGATGCTGTTTTATCTTTAATGAAACTTTTTTACTGTTGTGGGTCTGTATCGTGGAACTTCTCTAGCAGGTAGTGTTAGCAATTTTGTTTGATCTGCAGTAGGACCTCTTTAACTCTCTTCCACAAATGCAGAACGTACCTGCTGTCTGTGTCTACCCTGCCCAAGTCAGTGTGTTCACCCTGCCCTGTTGGACAGGGCCAGGCTTGGTAAGAACTTCAGGAATAAAACTGTTCATACCATAACATTTTTGAGTTTGAGATCTGGTTCCGGTATTTGGAGTTCATTTAATGAGCCTGAGACAACTCTCCTATTGCCTGCAATCCGTTGATACCTCGGGCTGCTGGCCAACTCATTCAGTGTTTTGACACTCCTGCTTAGTCCTCACATTCCTTGGTAAGTCTCTTTTGCTTCAGAGGGATTGTTTTCCCTCATTTCAGAATGTAAATGGACTTCCTATGATTTGTCTGGTGCCCATGCTTTGGAAGCAAGATAAAAAATGCTTTGAGGAAAGGATGGTATAGGAGGTTATGGGGTGGAAGACGAGAGTTTGTGAGGATTTGATGCCGAACTCTTAACGTTTGCTGAGAACAATCCTGGCTAAAAGAACCTCAATGAGGTTTTGCTCTGGGAAATGAAGATGTTTTCGTGTGATACCAGTGTCTTTGATTTTGTGACTATTCTCTCTACAAACACACTCATGTGGGAACGTTTTAGTGAAGTGGCACAATACGCCAGCTAGGAACATTTTGGTAAAATTTCGTGGTGATAATTCCATCCTAAAACAAAAGGGCAGAAATCGAGGAGGTTAATAAGTGATGTGTTTTCATTGTGTTCTGCATTGCAGGGTCTGTTTGGTGTTCCAGAACTGAGCTGTCCAGAAGGATTTCAACAAGCACAGGACAAAGCATTGCAAGAATCGGAACAGCTAGTCCAGAAGGCCTGTTCAACACCACCTGGGCCAGAGACCGTAATGATCTTTGATCAGCTTTCAGATGGCTTGTGCAGAGTAGCAGACTTAGTGAGTTACTTTTTTTATTATTTCTTGAAGCATTTTCTTTTAAACTGACTGACTTAATAAGCTTACACCATGTTGTTCCATTTTATGATTATTTGCACTGCAGTAAATAACAGATCAGCTCTGTGAAATTTTGTGTTAAGACAGAAAATAAAATTCATTGGAAGTTAATTACAAAGGCTTTTACTGAATGATAGGTAACTACAAATCCTTGTCAAACTGTCCAGTTAATTTTAAGACAGATGTAAAAATAGTACAAAGGCCACAACAAAAAAAATAACAGTGCAATCAGAATTGTATTTCTGCTGTAATCTTAATACATAAGCTTTCCAGCGTCATTTACGTTATGGAAAACAGGGGATTGCTCTCAAAGTTAAAGCTGGTATTGCAATATACATGTTTTTAAGTTATGAAAGTTTATAGGTGAAGATCCATAAAGAACTTACAGATTAAAAGCAGCAGATGAAACTAAACAATATCGCCTTTTATTAACACAAGAAAAAATGCAGGTATTTCTTAGATTGCAGTTTCTGTGGTCCACAGAATTAGAGTACTTGGTCTGATATTCTGTATCGCAAAATGCTAAGTTTAACGTAGCACTTCGTATTGGTCTCTGGAAACTGTTTACCCGAAGTATATCTTTTATCAAAGCATCACTCTTCATTTGAAGGAAGCAGACCCAACCTTCATACTGAAATCAATTCTTAATAAATAGGTCACTGAATTTTTTTACTTTGGTTTTCACATTTGAATTTCTCTGTGTGTTTTCAGTTCTCAAATCTTGTTTCTTATTCTTTTCTAGATTCAAGGCATCTTTTGTGCCAGGCACTTTTTCCGCCTGAAAGTACTTATATGCTCTGTCAAGTCACTAATTCTCCTTTTATCTCTTATATTTTATATAGACTATGCCTAATCCCTCTTAATCAATCAATATCTAACTAAAACACTAATGTCAGAATTCAATGGTCATAGTTTTGTATCAGTTTGCCAAGTTAAAATTACCTCCTATGTACAACTTTAAGGTTTATATGTTCAAAGATGCAGAGCTTGCAGAGCTCTGTCTAGAAGCAATTTGGTGATAGTTATCTGTTGGCAGGAATTTTGAGATCTGCCATTCAGCACATATTCTGTCAATATTACACAGGATTTTAAACAGGGATTCTAAGAAGTAAAAATCTTAAGTGTATAACACTTGTAAGGTTGCCTTTTCAATCAAACTGCAATCATACTGTTCAACAAAGTCAAGCTTGTTTTATGTACTTTCTGTAAAATCATGCTGAATGTCTTTGATGTATTCCTAATCTTCAATTAAATATATTTCTAGTCTTTAATTCTTTGTCATTTCAATGCCAGAACCTTCCTGAATTCATGTTGGCAGTCATGGAAGCACCTAGCTACCCAGCCCCCTTTTAGCATCCTTCTAGTCTTCTGAACTCCTTTAAGTATTTGGAGACTTACTAAAAATCAGTAAGTCAAATAAAAACCCTGTTCTGAATCCAAAAGAACTTCTGGGTTTTCTCTTTAAACATATTTCTTCCTTCTAGGTAATGATGTCAAAGCATAACTTGGTAGTCTATACACAAGAGTAAAAAGGGTTTGAAAACAAACCCTCTACACATATTTGGTGGTGTGCTTTCTTCTTAACTGTGAATTTTAGTTTTAAAAATCTTTCGTAATAACATTTAAATACATTGGAGTATCTCTACGTTGTAAGGACTCTAAGATACAAACCATACTAAAAATGTTTTTAAGAAGTGTATGGATTAAAGATATTTTTTGGAAAGATACATTCACGGTCTGGTTTAATAGTTGTAAGCACAGTTTTCCAATAAGCTTTATTTTTTAGAAAAAAAATGCAAATTCTGCAAATAGATTGCACAAAACTGTAGAAATAAATGTTAATGTAAATGGAACTACTTGAGTACAGCTTTGTTTATAATTCAAGATTTTTTTATTTGTCTCTTTGCCTCACTGTTTTCTTCTATGTCAGGCTGATTTTGTGAGAATTGCCCATCCTGACTTTGCATTCAGAGAGGCTGCTGAAGAAGCTTGCAGGAACATTGGTACCATGGTAGAGAAGTATGTTTTCTTCTCTCTCTTTTTTTTTTTTTTGGTTTTTTTTTTGTTTTTGTTTTGCTATTTCCATATGCATCTTTAAAAGTTACTGTATGTTCATCTATGAAAACAGCAATCAACAAAAAAATACGTAGGAAAGATTTACACGTTTCAATTTATATTCTGAACACTTTTTAAGTTATCAGCTGACTCCATGTCACTGAAACCCATCAAAGACTCAAAGCTACATTTTTCTAGGACTTGTGACAGTTAACTAGCTGTTGTAAAGCAAATGTACAAAATGCTAATCTGTTTTTAAGATTTAAGCTGTTATATTTCACAACACTTTTTCTTCTGGTTTGCTGACCCCTTGAATTCCAGCCAGTGAGTGGGATATGTGAAAGAGGAAAGGAATGTTTGAATGAATGTTTGAGGATGTGTCTGTCTAGGGCTGTGATACATGCCTGGTCTACCCTGGCATGCTTGTGCTTTATTTAAAACCCCATTTCATAGAACATGTTCTTAGACTTCTGTTCCTGAAGTTTGGCTCTTCTTTGGGTCTTTTTTTTTTTTTTTTTTTTTTTTTAATTTTTTAAAAACCAAACTAC